>NC_092380.1:37062088-37362088 GCF_030028105.1 Mobula birostris | reverse complement strand
TTAGCCAGAAAAAGTGGCACACCTGAGGACTGGGAGAAATTCAGAGTTCAGCAGAGGAGGACAAAGGGCTTAATTAGGAAGGGGAAAAAAGATTATGAGAGAAAACTGGCAGGGAACATAAAAACTGACTGTAAAAGCTTTTATAGATATGTGAAAAGAAAAAGATTGGTTAAGACAAATGTAGGTCCCCTACAGACAGAAACAGGTGAATTGATTATGGGGAACAAGGACATGGCAGACCAATTGAATAATTACCTTGGTTCTGTCTTCACTAAGGAGGACATAAATAATCTTCCGGGAATAGTAGGGGACAGAGGGTCCGGTGAGATGGAGGAACTGAGGGATGTTAGTAGGGAAGTGGTGTTAGGTATATTGAAGGGATTAAAGGCGGATAAATCCCCAGGGCCAGATGGTCTGCATCCCAGAGTACTTAAGGAAGTAGCCCAAGTAATAGTGGATACATTAGTGATAATTTTTCAAAACTCTTTAGATTCTGGACTAGTTCCTGAGGATTGGAGGGTGGCTAATGTAACCCCACTTTTTAATAAAGGAGAGAGAGAGAAAGCAGGGAATTATAGACTGGTTAGCCTAACATCGGTGGCGGGGAAACTGCTAGAGTCAGTTATCAAAGATGTGATAGCAGCACATTTGGAAAGCGGTGAAATCATCGGACAAAGTCAGCATGGATTTGTGAAAGGAAAATCATGTCTGACGAATCTCATAGAATTTTTTGAGGATGTAACTAGTAGAGTGGATAGGGGAGAACCAATGGATGTGGTATATTTGGATTTTCAAAAGCTTTTTGATAAGGTCCCACACAGGAGATTAGTGTGCAAACTTAAAGCACATGGTATTGAGGGTAAGGTATTGACGTGGATAGAGAATTGGTTGGCAGACAGGAAGCAAAGAGTGGGAATAAACGGGACCTTTTCAGAATGGCAGGCAGTGACTAGTGGGGTACCGTAAGGCTCAGTGCTGGGACCCCATTTGTTTACAATATATATTAATGACTTGGATGAGGGAATTAAATGCAGCACCTCCAAGTTTGCGGATGACACGAAGCTGGGCGGCAGTGTTAGCTGTGAGGAGGATGCTAAGAGGATGCAGGGTGACTTGGATAGGTTAGGTGAGTGGGCAAATTCATGGCAGATGCAATTTAATGTGGATAAATGTGAAGTTGTCCACTTTGGTGGCAAAAATGGGAAAACAGATTATTATCTGAATGGTGGCCAATTAGGAAAAGGAGACGTGCAAAGAGACCTGGGTGTAATTATACACCAGTCATTGAAAGTGGGCATGCAGGTACAGCAGGCAGTGAAAAAGGCGAATGGTATGCTGGCATTTATAGCAAGAGGATTCGAGTACAGGAGCAGGGAGGTACTACTGTAGTTGAACAAGGCCTTGGTGAGACCACACCTGGAGTATTGTGTGCAGTTTTGGTCCCCTAATCTGAGGAAAGACATCCTTGCCATAGAGGGAGTACAAAGAAGGTTCATCAGGTTGATTCCTGGGATGGCAGGACTTTCATATGATGAAAGACTGGATGAACTAGGGTTATACTCATTGGAATTTAGAAGATTGAGGGGGGATCTGATTGAAATGTATAAAATCCTAAAGGGATTGGACAGGCTAGATGCAGGAAGATTGTTCCCGATGTTGGGGAAGTCCAGAACGAGGGGTCACAGTTTGAGGATAAAGGGGAAGCCTTTTAGGACTGAGATTAGGAAAAACTTCTTCACACAGAGAGTGGTGAATCTGTGGAATTCTCTGCCACAGGAAACAGTTGAGGCTAGTTCATTGGCTATATTTAAGAGGAAGTTAGATATGGCCCTTGTGGCTAAAGGGATCAGGGGGTATGGAGGGAAGGCTGGTACAGGGTTCTGAGTTGGATGATCAGCCATGAATGGCGGTGCAGGCTCAAAAGGCCGAATGGCCTACTCCTGCACCTATTTTCTATGTTACAGAGATGAAGTGCTTTGAGAGGTTGGTCATGGCTGAAATGAACTCCTCTCTCAGCAAGGACCTGGACCCACTGCAATTTACCTATCGCCACAATAGCTCTATGGTGGATGCAGTCTATCTTCATTAGCTGGGATCATCTGCATAATACAGATACCATATCAGGATGCTGTTTCTTGACTTTGTCAGCGTTGAACATAACCATTCCTACAGCTCTGATCGAAAAGCTCTAGAACAACAGGAATTCTGCAGATGCTGGAAATTCAAGCAACACACATCAAAGTTGCTGGTGAACGCAGCAGGCCAGGCAGCATCTCTAGGAAGAGGTACGGTCAACGTTTCAGGCCGAGACCCTTCGTCAGGACTAACTGAAGGAAGAGTTAGTAAGAGATTTTGAAAGTGGAAGGGGGAGGGGGAGATCCAAAATGATAGGAGAAGACAGGAGGGGGAGGAATGGAGCCAAGAGCTGGGCAGGTGATTGGCAAAGGGGATATGAGAGGATCATGGGACAGGAGGTCCGAGGAGTGGGGGGGGAACCAGAGGATGGGCAAGGGGTATAGTCAGAGGGACAGAGGGAGAAAAAGGAGAGAGAGAGAGAAAGAATATGTGTATATAAATAAATAATGGATGGGGTACGAGGGGGAGGTGGTGCATTAGCGGAAGTTAGAAAAGTGGATGTTCATGCCATCAGGTTGGAGGCTACCCAGACGGAATATAAGGTGTTGTTCCTCCAGCCTGAGTGTGGCTTCATCTTTACAGTAGAGGAGGCTGTGGATAGACATGTCAGAATGGGAATGAGATGTGGAATTAAAATGTGTGGCCACTGGGAGATCCTGCTTTCTCTGGTGGACAGAGCTCCAGAACCTGGGCCTCTGTACCTCCCTCTGCAACAGGATCCTCGACTTCCCGAACAGAAGACCACAATCTGTGTGGATTGGGACTAACATTTCCACGTCCCTGACAATCAACAGTGGCGCACCATAGGGATGTGTGCTCATCCACTGCTCTACTCCGTCTATAGCCAAGACTGAGTGGCTAGGCTCAGTTCAAAGGCCATCTATAAATTTGCTGATGATACAACCATTGTTGGCAGAATGGAGGCAAGCGTACAGGAACGAGATACAGGGGGATCAACATCCTTTCAGGGAGGTTTGTTAGTGATATTGGGGAGGCTTTAAACTAGATTTGCGGGCGGATGGGAACCAGAGTGCCAGAGCTGACAGTGTGGCTGGGGTGAAAATAAATGATGTTAAAAGTTCAAGCAAATCCGCTAATAGAAAGGTTGTGAGTGGTGGTAAAAATCTTCTGAGGTGTATATATTTCAATGCTAGGAGTATTACAGGAGGGGCAGGACTGGCAGCTTAATATTCCAGGGTTCCGATGTTTCAGATGTGATCGAGGCAGAGGAATGAAAGGTGGGGGAGTAGCATTGCTTGTTAGGGAAAATATTACAGCAGTGCTCAGGCAGAACAGATTAGAGGGCTTGTCTACTGAGTCCCTATGGGTGGAGCTGAGAAACAGGAAAGGTATGGCCACATTAGTGGGATTGTATTACAGACCACCCAATAGTCAACGAGACTTGGAAGAGCAAATCTGCAGAGAGATAGCAGGCAACTGCAGGAAACATAAAGTTGCGCTGGTAGGGGATTTTAATTTTCCATATATTGATTGGGACTCCCATACTGTTAGGGGTCTAGATGGTTTAGAGTTTGTAAAATGTATTCAGGAAAGTTTTCTAAATCAATATATAGAGGGACCAACTAGAGGGGATGCAATATTGGATCTCCTGTTAGGACAAGTGACGGAAATCTGTGTAGGGGAGCACTTTGGTTCCAGTGATCATAACACCATTAGTTTCAACTTGATCATGGACAAGGATAGATCTGGTCCTAGGGTTGAGGTTCTGAACTGGAAGAAGGCCAAATTTGAAGAAATGAGAAAGGATCTAAAAAGCGTGGATTGGGACAGGTTGTTCTCTGGCAAAGATGTGATCGGTAGGTGGGAAGCCTTCAAAGGGGAAATTTTGAGAGTGCAGAGTTTGTATGTTCCTGTCAGGATTAAAGGCAAAGTGAATAGGAATAAGGAACCTTGGTTCTCAAGGGATATTGCAACTCTGATAAAGAAGAAGAGGGAGTTGTATGAAATGTATAGGAAACAGGGGGTAAATCAGGTGCTTGAGGAGTATAAGAAGTGCAAGAAAATACTTAAGAAAGAAATCAGGAGGGCTAAAAGAAGACATGAGGTTGCCTTGGCAGTCAAAGTGAAGGATAATCCAAAGAGCTTTTACAGGTATATTAACAGCAAAAGGATTGTAAGGGATAAAATTGGTCCTCTTGAAGATCAGAGTGGTCGGCTTTGTGCAGAACCAAAGGAAATGGGGGAGATCTTAAATAGGTTTTTTGCGTCTGTATTTACTAAGGAAACTGGCATGAAGTCTATGGAATTGAGGGAATCAAGTACTGAGATCATGGAAACTGTACAGATTGAAAAGGAGGAGGTGCTTGCTGTCTTGAGGAAAATTAAAGTGGATAAATCCCCGGGACCTGACAGGGTGTTCCCTCGGACCTTGAAGGAGACTAGTGTTGAAATTGCGGGGGCCCTGGCAGAAATATTTAAAATGTCGCTGCCTATAGGTGTGGTGCCAGAGGATTGGAGAGTGGCTCATGTTGTTCCGTTGTTTCAAAAAGGAGCGAAAAGTAATGCGGGAAATTATAGGCCAGTAAGTGAGGCGAGGCTAGAGTCTGCAGACTGGAGACTTGAGGCGAGGCTGGAGTCTGGAGGCTGGAGGCGAGGCTGGAGACTGGAAACTTGAGGCGAGGCTGGAGGCTGGGGACTTGAGGCGAGGCCGGAGGCTGGAGACTAGGCGAGGCTGCAGGATGGAGACTTGAGGCGAGGCTGGAGTCTGGAGGCTGGAGGCGAGGCTGGAGACTGGAGACTTGAGGCGAGGATGGAGACTTGAGACTTTAGGCGAGGCTGGAGGTTGGAGACTTGAAGGGAGGCTGCAGACTGGACGCTTGAGGCGAGGCCGGAGGCTGGAGACTTGAGGCAAGACTGGAGGCTGGAGATTTGAGGCGAGGCCGGAGGCTGGAGATTTGAGGCGAGGCTGCAGGATGGAGACTTGAGACGAGGCGAGGCTGGAGGCTGCAGACTGGACGCTTGAGGCGAGGCCGGAGGCTGGAGACTTGAGGCAAGGCTGGAGGCAGGAGACTTGAGGCGAGGCTGGAGGCAGGAGACTTGAGGCGAGGCTGGAGACTGGAGACTTGAGGTGAGTCTGGAGGCTGAAGGCTTCACACTTGAAACTTGAGACTTCAGGCGAGTCTGGAGACTGGAGGCTTGAGACATGAGACTTGACGCGAAGCTGGTGTCTGGAGACTTGAGGCGAGGCTGGAGGCAGGAGGCTGGAGACTTGAGACTTGAGACCTGAAGCAAGGCTGGAGGCTGAGAGGCGAGAGGCTAGAGGCTAGAGGCTGGAGGCTGGAGGCGAGAGGCTGGAGGCTGGAGGCTGGAGACTTGAGACTTGAGACCTGAGACCAGACACCTGAGACCTGAGGCCTGAGACGTGAGGCGAGGCTGGAGGCTGGAGACCTGAGGAGGCGAGGCTGGAGGCTGGAAACCTGAGACCTGAGGCTTGAGGTGAGGTTGGAGGGTGGAGACTTGAGACTTGAGGAGAGGCCAGAGGCTGGACGCTGGAGGCTTGAGGCGAGGCTGGACACTGGAGGCTTGAGGCGAGGCTGGAGGCTGGAGACTTGAAGGGAGGCTGGAGACTTGAGACTTGAGGCGAGGCTGGAGGCTGGAGACTTGAGGCGACGCTGGGAGACTGGAGACTTGAGGCGAGGGGGGAGGCTGGAGACTTGAGGCGAGACTGGAGGCTGGAGATGAGGCGAGGCTGCAAGATGGAAACTTGAGACTTGAGGCGAGACTGGAGGCTGGAGACTTGAAGGGAGGCTGGGGACTGGAGGCTGGAGGCGAGACCGGAGGCTGGAGACTTGAGGCAAGGCTGGAGGCTGGATACTTGAGACTTGAGGCGAGTCTGGAGGCTGAAGGCTTCAGACTTGAGACTTGAGGCGAGGCTGGAGGCTGGAGACTTGAGACTTGAGGCGTGGCTGGAGGCTGGAGACGTGAGACGAGGCGAAGCTGGAGACTGGAGGCTTGAGACTTGAGACTTGACGCGAAGCTGGAGGCTGGAGAGTTGAGGCGAGGCTGGAGGCTGGTGGCTGGAGACTTAAGTGGAGGCTGGAGGCTGAAGATTTGAGACCTGAGGCGATGCTGGAGACTTGAGACTTGAGACATGAGGCGAGGCTGCAGGCAGGAGGCTGGAGACTTGAGACTTGAGACCAGAGACCTGAGACCTGAGACCTGAGGCGAGGCTGGAGGCTGGAGATCTGAGACTTGAGACTTGAGGCGAGGCTGGAGGGTGGAGACTTGAGACTTGAGGCGAGGCTGGAGGCTGGACGCTGGAGGCTTGAGGCGAGGCTGGAGGCTGGAGGCTGGAGGCGAGGCTGGAAACTTGAGACTTGAGGCGAGGCTGGAAACTTGAGGTGAGTCTGGAGGCTGGAGCCTGGAGACTTGAGGCGGGGCTGGAGGCTGGAGACAAGGTGAGGCTGGAGGCTGGCGACTTGAGGCGAGGCTGGAGGCTGGAGACTGAAGAATTGAGGCGAGGCTAGAGGCTGCAGACTGGAGACGAGGCGAGGTTGGAGGCTGGAGACTGGAGACATGAGGCGAGGCTGGAGACTTGAGGCGAGGCTGGAGGCTGGAGACTTGAGACAAGAGGCGAGGCTGGAGTCAGGAGGCTGGAGGCTGGAGACTTGAGACTTGAGACCAGAGACTTGAGACCTCAGACCTGAGGCGAGGCTGGAGGCTGAGAGGCTGGAGGGTGGAGACTGGAGGCTGGAGTCTTGAGACTTGAGACTTGAGACCTGAGACCTGAGACCTGAGACTTGAGACCTGAGACCTGAGGCGAGGCTGGAGGCTTGAGACCTGAGGCGAGGCTGGATGCTGAACGCTGGAGGTTTGAGGCGAGGCTGGAGGCTGGAGGGGAGGCTGGAGACTTGAGACTTGAGGCGAGGCTGGAGGCTGGCGACTTGAAGCGAGGCTGGTCTGCAGACTTGAGGCGAGGCTGGAGGCTGGAGACTGGAGAATTGAGGCGAGGCTAGAGGCTGCAGACTGGAGACTTGAGGCGAGGTTGGAGGCTGGAGACTGGAGACTTGAGGCGAGGCTGGAGGCTGGAGGCAAGGCTGGAGACTGGAGACTTGAGACTTGAGACCAGAGACCTGAGACCTGAGGAGAGGCTGGAGGCTGAGAGGCTGGAAGCTGGAGGCTAGAGGCTGGAGGCTGGAGACTTGAGACTAGAGACCTGAGACTTGAGACCTGAGACCTGAGACCTGAGACTTGAGACCTGAGACCTGAGACCTGAGGTGAGGCTGGAGGCTAGAGACCTGAGATCTGAGACTTAAGGCGAGGCTGGAGGCTGGAGACCTGAGACCTGAGACTTGAGGCAAGGTTGGAGGCTGGACGCTGGAGGCTTGAGGCGAGGCTGGACGCTGGATGCTGGAGGCTTGAGTCGAGGCTGGAGGCTGGAGGCGACGTTGGGAGACTGGAGACTTGAGGCGAGGGGGGAGGTTGGAGACTTGAGGCGAGGCTGGAGGCTGGAGACTTGATGGGAGGCTGGAGACTGGAGGCTTGGGGCGAGGCCGGAGGCTGGAGACTTGAGGCAAGGCTGGTGGCTGGAGACTTGAGGCGAGGCTGGAGGCTGGAGACGAGGCCGGAGGCTGGAGACTTGAGGCAAGGCTGGAGGCTGGAGTCTTGAGGCGAGGCTGGAGGCTGGAGATGAGGCGAGGCTGCAGGATGGAGACTTGAGACTTGAGGCGAGGCTGGAGGCTGGAGACTTGAAGGGAGGCTGGAGGCTGCAGACTTGAGGCGAGGCTGGAGGCTGGAGACTTGAGGCGACGCTGGGAGACTGGAAACTTGAGGCGAGGGGGGAGGCTGGAGACTTGAGGCGAGACTGGAGGCTGGAGACTTGAGGCGAGACTGGAGGCTGGAGACTTGAGGGGAGGCTGGAGACTGGAGGCTTGAGGCGAGGCCGGAGGCCGGAGACTTGAGGCGAGTCTGGAGGCTGGAGATGAGGCGAGGCTGCAAGATGGAAACTTGAGACTTGAGGCGAGACTGGAGGCTGGAGACTTGAAGGGAGGCTGGGGACTGGAGGCTGGAGGCGAGACCGGAGGCTGGAGACTTGAGGCAAGGCTGGAGGCTGGATACTTGAGACTTGAGGCGAGTCTGGAGGCTGAAGGCTTCAGACTTGAGACTTGAGGCGAGGCTGGAGGCTGGAGACTTGAGACTTGAGGCGTGGCTGGAGGCTGGAGACGTGAGACGAGGCGAAGCTGGAGACTGGAGGCTTGAGACTTGAGACTTGACGCGAAGCTGGAGGCTGGAGAGTTGAGGCGAGGCTGGAGGCTGGTGGCTGGAGACTTAAGTCGAGGCTGGAGGCTGAAGATTTGAGACGAGACGATGCTGGAGACTTGAGACTTGAGACATGAGGCGAGGCTGCAGGCAGGAGGCTGGAGGCTGGAGACTTGAGACTTGACGCGAAGCTGGAGGCTGGAGAGTTGAGGCGAGGCTGGAGGCTGGTGGCTGGAGACTTAAGTCGAGGCTGGAGGCTGAAGATTTGAGACGAGGCGATGCTGGAGACTTGAGACTTGAGACATGAGGCGAGGCTGCAGGCAGGAGGCTGGAGGCTGGAGACTTGAGACTTGAGACCAGAGACCTGAGACCTGAGGCAAGGCTGGAGGCTGGAGACCTGAGACTTGAGGCGAGGCTGGAGGCTGGAGGCGAGGCTGGAAACTTGAGACTTGAGGCGAGGCTGGAAACTTGAGGTGAGTCTGGAGGCTGGAGCCTGGAGACTTGAGGCGAGGCTGGAGGCTGGAGACAAGGTGAGGCTGGAGGCTGGCGACTTGAGGCGAGGCTGGAGGCTGGAGACTGAAGAATTGAGGCGAGGCTAGAGGCTGCAGACTGGAGACGAGGCGAGGTTGGAGGCTGGAGACTGGAGACATGAGGCGAGGCTGGAGACTTGAGGCGAGGCTGGAGGCTGGAGACTTGAGACAAGAGGCGAGGCTGGAGTCAGGAGGCTGGAGGCTGGAGACTTGAGACTTGAGACCAGAGACTTGAGACCTCAGACCTGAGGCGAGGCTGGAGGCTGAGAGGCTGGAGGGTGGAGACTGGAGGCTGGAGTCTTGAGACTTGAGACTTGAGACCTGAGACCTGAGACCTGAGACTTGAGACCTGAGACCTGAGGCGAGGCTGGAGGCTTGAGACCTGAGATCTGAGGCGAGGCTGGATGCTGAACGCTGGAGGCTTGAGGCGAGGCTGGAGGCTGGAGGGGAGGCTGGAGACTTGAGATTTGAGGCGAGGCTGGAGGCTGGCGACTTGAAGCGAGGCTGGTCTGCAGACTTGAGGCGAGGCTGGAGGCTGCAGACTGGAGACTTGAGGCGAGGCCGGAGGCTGGAGACTTGAGGCAAGGCTGGAGGCAGGAGACTTGAGGCGAGGCTGGAGGCAAGAGACTTGAGGCGAGGCTGGAGACTTGAGACTTGAGGTGAGTCTGGAGGCTGAAGGCTTCACACTTGAAACTTGAGACTTGAGGCGAGTCTGGAGACTGGAGGCTTGAGACATGAGACTTGACGCGAAGCTGGTGTCTGGAGACTTGAGGCGAGGCTGGAGACTTGAGACTTGAGACATGAGGCGAAGCTGAAGGCAGGAGGCTGGAGGCTGGAGACTTGAGACTTGAGACCAGAGACCTGAGACCTGAGACCTGAAGCAAGGCTGGAGGCTGAGAGGCGAGAGGCTAGAGGCTGGAGGCGAGAGGCTGGAGGCTGGAGGCTGGAGACTTGAGACTTGAGACCTGAGACCAGACACCTGAGACCTGAGGCCTGAGACGTGAGGCGAGGCTGGAGGCTGGAGACCTGAGGAGGCGAGGCTGGAGGCTGGAGACCTGAGACCTGAGGCTTGAGGTGAGGCTGGAGGGTGGAGACTTGAGACTTGAGGAGAGGCCAGAGGCTGGACGCTGGAGGCTTGAGGCGAGGCTGGACGCTGGAGGCTTGAGGCGAGGCTGGAGGCTGGGGGCTGGAGGCGAGGCTGGAGACTTGAGACTTGAGGCGAGGCTGGAGTCTGGAGACTTGAGGCGACGCTGGGAGACTGGAGACTTGAGGCGAGGGGGGAGGCTGGAGACGAGGCGAGACTGGAGGCTGGAGACTTGAGGGAAGGCTGGAGACTGGAGGCTTGAGGCGAGGGGGGAGGCTGGAGACTTGAGGCGACGCTGGGAGACTGGAGACTTGAGGCGAGGGGGGAGGCTGGAGACTTGAGGCGAGACTGGAGGCTGGAGACTTGAGGGGAGGCTGGAGACTGGAGGCTTGAGGCGAGGCCGGAGGCCGGAGACTTGAGGCGAGTCTGGAGGCTGGAGATGAGGCGAGGCTGCAAGATGGAAACTTGAGACTTGAGGCGAGACTGGAGGCTGGAGACTTGAAGGGAGGCTGGGGACTGGAGGCTGGAGGCGAGACCAGAGGCTGGAGACTTGAGGCAAGGCTGGAGGCTGGATACTTGAGACTTGAGGCGAGTCTGGAGGCTGAAGGCTTCAGACTTGAGACTTGAGGCGAGACTGGAGGCTGGAGACTTGAAGGGAGGCTGGGGACTGGAGGCTGGAGGCGAGACCGGAGGCTGGAGACTTGAGGCAAGGCTGGAGGCTGGATACTTGAGACTTGAGGCGAGTCTGGAGGCTGAAGGCTTCAGACTTGAGACTTGAGGCGAGGCTGGAGGCTGGAGACTTGAGACTTGAGGCGTGGCTGGAGGCTGGAGACGTGAGACGAGGCGAAGCTGGAGACTGGAGGCTTGAGACTTGAGACTTGACGCGAAGCTGGAGGCTGGAGAGTTGAGGCGAGGCTGGAGGCTGGTGGCTGGAGACTTAAGTCGAGGCTGGAGGCTGAAGATTTGAGACTTGAGGCGATGCTGGAGACTTGAGACTTGAGACATGAGGCGAGGCTGCAGGCAGGAGGCTGGAGGCTGGAGACTTGAGACTTGAGACCAGAGACCTGAGACCTGAGACCTGAGGCGAGGCTGGAGGCTGGAGATCTGAGACTTGAGACTTGAGGCGAGGCTGGAGGGTGGAGACTTGAGACTTGAGGCGAGGCTGGACGCTGGAGGCTTGAGGCGAGGCTGGAGGCTGGAGGCTGGAGGCGAGGCTGGAAACTTGAGACTTGAGGCGAGGCTGGAAACTTGAGGTGAGTCTGGAGGCTGGAGCCTGGAGACTTGAGGCGAGGCTGGAGGCTGGAGACAAGGTGAGGCTGGAGGCTGGCGACTTGAGGCGAGGCTGGAGGCTGGAGACTGAAGAATTGAGGCGAGGCTAGAGGCTGCAGACTGGAGACGAGGCGAGGTTGGAGGCTGGAGACTGGAGACATGAGGCGAGGCTGGAGACTTGAGGCGAGGCTGGAGGCTGGAGACTTGAGACAAGAGGCGAGGCTGGAGTCAGGAGGCTGGAGGCTGGAGACTTGAGACTTGAGACCAGAGACTTGAGACCTCAGACCTGAGGCGAGGCTGGAGGCTGAGAGGCTGGAGGGTGGAGACTGGAGGCTGGAGTCTTGAGACTTGAGACTTGAGACCTGAGACCTGAGACCTGAGACCTGAGACTTGAGACCTGAGACCTGAGGCGAGGCTGGAGGCTTGAGACCTGAGATCTGAGGCGAGGCTGGATGCTGAACGTTGGAGGCTTGAGGCGAGGCTGGAGGCTGGAGGGGAGGCTGGAGACTTGAGACTTGAGGCGAGGCTGGAGGCTGGCGACTTGAAGCGAGGCTGGTCTGCAGACTTGAGGCGAGGCTGGAGGCTGGAGACTGGAGAATTGAGGCGAGGCTAGAGGCTGCAGACTGGAGACTTGAGGCGAGGCCGGAGGCTGGAGACTTGAGGCAAGGCTGGAGGCAGGAGACTTGAGGCGAGGCTGGAGGCAGGAGACTTGAGGCGAGGCTGCAGACTTGAGACTTGAGGTGAGTCTGGAGGCTGAAGGCTTCACACTTGAAACTTGAGACTTGAGGCGAGTCTGGAGACTGGAGGCTTGAGACATGAGACTTGACGCGAAGCTGGTGTCTGGAGACTTGAGGCGAGGCTGGAGACTTGAGACTTGAGACATGAGGCGAAGCTGAAGGCAGGAGGCTGGAGGCTGGAGACTTGAGACCAGAGACCTGAGACCTGAAGCAAGGCTGGAGGCTGAGAGGCGAGAGGCTAGAGGCTGGAGGCGAGAGGCTGGAGGCTGGAGACTTGAGACTTGAGACCTGAGACCAGACACCTGAGACCTGAGGCCTGAGACGTGAGGCGAGGCTGGAGGCTGGAGACCTGAGGAGGAGTCAAGGTGAGGCTGGAGGCTGGAGACTTGAGACGAGTCGAGGCTGGAGGCTGGAGGCTCGAGGCGAGGCTGGGGGCTGGCGGTGGGGCAATTGAGCCGAGGCTGGGGGCTGGCGGCGGGTGACTTGAGCCGAGGCTGGGTGCTGGTGGTGGGTGACTTGAGCCGAGGCTGGGGGCTAGCGGTGGGATACTTGAGGCGAGGCTGGGGGCTGGCAGTGGGGGACTTGAGGTGAGGCTGGGGACTGGCGGCGTGGGACTTGAGGCAAGGCTGGGGCATGGTGGCTGGAGACTTGAGGCGAGGCTGGAGACTGGAGACTGGAGGTAAGGCTGGAGACTTGAGACTTGAGGTGAGGCTAGAGACTTGAGACTTGAGGTGAGGCTGGAGGCTGGAGGCTGGAGACTTGAGGCGAGGCTGGAGGCTTGAGACTTGAGACTGGAGGAGAGGTTGGAGACTTCAGACTTGAGGCGAGGATAGAGGCTGGAGACTTGAGACTCGAGGCGAGGCTGGAGGTTTGAGACTTGAGACTTGAGGTGAGGCTGGAGGCTTGAGAC
Source organism: Mobula birostris (assembly GCF_030028105.1). Taxonomy (NCBI): domain Eukaryota; kingdom Metazoa; phylum Chordata; class Chondrichthyes; order Myliobatiformes; family Myliobatidae; genus Mobula; species Mobula birostris. Next base: position 37,349,203 of record NC_092380.1, on the reverse strand, counting down.
TTGAGGTGAGGCTGGAGACTTGAGACTTGAGACGAGGATAGCGGCTGGAGACTTGAGACTTAAGAATTGAGGTGAGGCTGGAGGCTGGAGATTTGAGACTTGAGACTTCAGGCGAGGATGGAGGCTGGAGACTTGAGACTCAAGGCGAGGCTGGAGGTTTGAGACTTGAGACTCAAGGTGAGGCTGGAGGCTTGAGACTTGAGACGAGGTGAGGCTGGAGACTTGAGACTTGAGGTAAGGATGGAGGCTGGAGGCTTGAGACTCAGGGCGAAGCTGGAGGCTGGAGTCTGGAGACTCGAGACTCGATTCGAGGCTGTAGGCTTTAGACTCGAGACTCGAGGCTCGAGGCAAGGCTGGAGGCTGGAGTCTTGAGGCGAGGCTGGAGTCTTGAGACTGGAGGCTCAAGGCGAGGCTGGGGGCTGACAGCGGGGGACTCGAGGAAAGGCTGGGGGCTGGCGGCAGGGGACTCGAGGCGAGGCTGGGGGCTGGTGGCGGGGAACTCGAGGCGAGGCTGGGGACTGGCAGCGGGGCTGGGGGCTGGTGGCGGGGGGCTCGAGGCAAGGCTGGGAGCTGGCAGTGGGTGACTCGAGGCAAGGCGGGGCTGGCGGCAGGAGGCTTCAGGCGAGGCGGGGCTTGGCAGGCTCCTCCTGAGCAGGGCGCGGATCACCTGGGCAGGGCGCGGTACTCCTGGGCAGGGTGCGGATCACCACCCAACAGAGGCAAGGGACAGGAAGGGACTGAACCAACCCCAGGTAACGGCAAGACGGCCTGGCTTACCTAGGTGGAGGCAAGGGACAGGAAGGGACAGAACCAACCCCAGGTAATGGCAAGACGGCCTGTCTTACCTGGGCGGAGGCAAGGGACAGGAAAGGAGCTAGGTATAGGGTGGCTCCAGGACCAGACAGCAAGACAAGGCAAGGCTACTGGCAAAGCAAGGCAAGACGAGAACTTCAGGTGAGGCGAGAGTTACTGGCAACACAAGGCAGGGCTTCAGGCAAAGCAATGCGAGATAGAACTTCAGGCGAGGCGAGAGTTACCGGCAAGGCAAGGCAGGGCTTCAGGCTAGGAAACAGAAGGCAGAGGACGGGATCCAAGGAGTAAGGACAAGAACAATCCAGTAACCACGCCCTGGTCTCTGGAGGTATTTATGCAGCCAGCCCCAATTAGCATCAGCTGCCTCAATTAGTGCTCAAAAAGGACAGAAACAGGGTAGAAAGGAAAACCTGGAGCAAGGGTCAATGGACCAGACCGTGAACCGGAATATGGACTTCACAGACTGGACTATGACAAAGAGCTGCTGTTAACCCGGTCAGCTCTTTCATGAGTACTCACCTTTCTAGCATCCGGAACATCTGGATGCCTCAGAAAGGTGGTGCCCATTATTAAGGACCCCCTTCACCCAAGTCATGCTCTCTTCTCATTGCTACCATCAGGAAGGAGGTACAGAAGCCTGAACGATTGAGGGACAGCTTTATCCCTTCTGCAGCCTGATTTCTGAGTGGTCATTGAACCCATGAACACTACCTTTTCAGTCTGTCCTGGGCCCTGCCGCAGTGATAGGCGCTGGGCACATAACCTGCTGTCCAGCCCAAGGCCAGTCTCGACCTTTCCCAAACAGCACGGCACTTCAATCGAACCAAACTTGCTCCTGGTTTGGATGGATGGGTTCCAATATTCTTCCACACCGACTTCTCTCCTATTCATTCACTCCAAGTCCACCTCCATTCTGAATATGCCTCGACCTTCCTCTGAACGCCTCTCCTCAAACACACCATGCTCTGACTTTGCATCGCATCTGCCTGCCCCGACCCTCGAGTCAGCCTTACCTTGTCTCTTCATTGCATGCAGTGACAGTTCACCACTATTTACCACAGAAAAGTGTTGTTGTAGAGTTAGGTAACTGGGAGAAACGTACATAATTGTCAACCACCAATATTCAGTTGGAGTTTCGCTGTAAGAGGCTGGCCTGACAAGATGATGTTGTGACTTAAGGATTTTTAGCGTGCTTTTGTCATGTAAGTTTTGGAGTTCAGTAAAATGTGTTATGGGTTTAGTTCAACATAAAATGCCTTATGCCTTTTAATTTGTATAAGCCTGCATTGGTGACCTCGATCCTCTAGGATTATTCTGGAGTTATTGAACATGTCAGCCAACATAGTCACTTTGAAACTGCTAGAGTTTTGGGAGCAAAATGCTATCACATGGTTCATACCAGCTGAGGCCCAGTTCGCTCTGCAAGAAATCCCTGTGGATGACACCACCAAATTCTACCACATGGTAGCGTCACTTGGCAATTTCACGGTAGTGAGTCTGCTTGAACACCTGCCTGAACATGATAAATATAGCTGTCTGAAAGTTCACCTTTTACAGTCCTTTTGGACTATTGGCGTTTGAGCATACCAAACAGTTGCTCTCCATACAAGATCTCGGCGATGGTAAGCCTTCGGAGCTAATGGACCACATACTGCCTCTCCTGGGAAATCACCTTTTTTATTTTTAAAGAACTCTTCATGCAGCAAATGCCTGATCCACTTCACATATCTCTCGTAAATGCACCTGTGAATGACAATAGGGACCTTGAGTGACACGGGTGCTCAAGTGAGTGTGCTCTCAGCATTGCCTCTTTATGAGAAGGCAAAGAGCGGTGAAACCTCACTGGATGCAGCTAACGGTAGCAAGATCCAGACTTGTGGGACATGACAGGCGATGCTCTGCTTCAGTAGGTGACGTAACACATGGGACTTGGTCCTGCCTAGAGTGGCTAGACCTGCTCAGTGCAGATTTCCTGTGTGCCCAAGGGCTATTAGTCGATCTTAAGAACTGCCGGCTTGTTGATGTCAAGGATTTTGGGTCGTTACCCTGCACCCCCAGCAAGGTGCCCACAACGACTCTGTCAAACACATGCCCCACCACATGTGAGTGCACTCGACTGCTGAGTGAATTCCCAAACCTCACCAAGCCCATATTTTCGACTACATTTGGAAGACATGGGGTCGAAGATCACATTCCCACACCTGGCCCGCCAGTCCATGCCCGCACAAGTAGACTGGACCCAGAAAAGCTGGCAACCGCAAAGGCTATTTGCCAACGTGGAAAGACTCGGAATTGTATGCTGGTCGAATAGCCTCTGAACTTCACCCTATGGTTGCTAAGTCTGATTGTGGTTGCCACCTGTATGGTGATTACCAACGCCTTAACAAGGTCACCACCCCCGATCGTTACCCGGTCCCACACATTCAAGACTTTCCAGCACGTTTAGACGGAAAATTAATCTTTTTCCAAAGTCAATTTAGTTAGTGCTCAGAGGACATTCCCAAAAACAACTGTGATAACCACTTTTTGAGTTTCTACACATGCCATTTGGACTGAAAAATGCAGCACAATTTCGAACTGCTGATGGACTCCATATTAAGAGATTTATGTTTTCTCTGTTTACCTGGAGGACATATTTGTCACCAGTGCATCCAAATCCAAACACAAATCTCATCTCAGCACACCTTGAGCACTTAGGCCTACATGGGTTGATTATTAACCCTGCTAAATTCCACTTTGGGTTATCAACCATTGACTCTCTCGGCCATCACATCTCTGTAGAAAGTACGAAACCTCTCCCATTAAAAGTAGCTACTATTATGGATTTTCCACCGTCCCGCATTGCTAAAATACTACAGGAGTTGTTAGGCATGGTGAATTTCTATCATTGCCTCATTCCGTGAGCTGCTGAAATTATGCTCCCCCTGTATAGTGCACTTATAGACAATACCCCTAGTCAAGTGCTTAACTGGTCAGCGGACATGACCAGGGCTTTTGATGATACCAAATGAGTCCTTTCCTACGTGACCCTACTGGCACATCTGCTCCCCAATGTATCCATGGCTACTACAACTGATGCCTCAGATTGTGCTGTGCACGAACAGCTGGTCAGAAGCGTGTGGCAGCCACTCGCCTTCTTCAGTCAGCAGCTCCGTCCCTCTGAAAGGAATTATAGCACATTTGACTGTGAGATTCTTGGTCTCCATCTGGCTGCCTGCTGTTTTCGTTTTGTTTGAGGGTCACCGTTTCACAGCGTTCATTGACCACAAACCTTTCATGCACATGATGGCCAAAGTATCAGACTCTTGGTCTGCAAGGTAGCAATGTCACCTGGCCTATATATAAGCTGGCAATGGTGGTGGAGGCGGATACGATAGGGTCTTTTAAGAGACTTAGGGACTTAAGGATAGGTACATGGAGCTTAGTAAAATAGAGGGCTATGGGTGACCCTAGTAATTTCTAAGGTAGGGACCTGTTCGGCACAACTTTGTGGGCCGAAGGGCCTGTATTGTGCTGTAGGTTTTCTATGTTTCTATGTTTCTACATCAAGGGGAAAAATAATGCGGTGGCTGATTGCCTGTCACGCTCAGCCGTTGAGGCCAATTAATGCGGTAGCTGATTGCCTGTCATGGCCAGCCGTTGAGGCCATACACATCGGGGTTAACCATGCCAGCACAGCAGCCGACCAAGTTACTGACTCAGAGGTCCAGCCTTACCAAACAGCGGTCACAGGCCTGTGACTGGCTGACATTAAATCTTGGAAAGCTGCGGTTTCTCTCCCCTGCAACATCACAAGCGATTGCCCTTGCCCCATCATGCCAGCAAACTGGAGACAGACTGTTTTCGTCTCCATACATGGCCTCTTGCAACTGGGTCAGAAGTCCTCACAGAAACTGGTTGGACTCAGATTTGTTTGGTACAGTCTCAGAAAGAACGTGCGTGATTGAACTGCAGCCTGTGTGGAGTGCCAGTGGGCAAAAAGTAACCGTCATGTTCAGATGCCATTGGTAACTTTTATACATCCAGCACAGATCTCCTGCTCCTCTATATCTTTTTCCTTGATAAATACTGAAGCAAAGTACTCAATAAGTAGCTCACTCACATTCTCTGCATCCAAGCAAATGTTCTCCCCCCCCATTATCCTTGAGTGGCCCACCCTCTTCCCGGTTATCCTCTTTCTCTTGCTATGTGTATAGATTGCCTTGGGATTCACCTTAATCCTACTTGCCAAAGACTTTTTATGGCCTTCCTGGCTTTCCTAATTCCCTTCTTTAGTTCTTTTCTGGCTTCTTTATACTCCTCATGTGCTTCCTTTGATCTGAACTTCCAAAGCTTGATATACTTTTCCTCTTTCTTGACTAAATTCACCACCTCTCTGGGCATCCAAGGATCTCTTATCTGTCCATGCTCATCCTTCCTTTTAACAGGAACATACTTTTCCTATGCAAACACGAGGAATTCTGCAGATGCTGGAAATTCAAGCAACACTCATCAAAGTTGCTGGTGAACGCAGCAGGCCAGGCAGCATCTTTAGGAAGAGATACAGTCAACATTTCAGGCCGAGACCCTTCATCAGGACTAACTGAAGAAAGAGCTAGTAAGAGATTTAAAAGTGGGAGGGGGAGGGGGAGATCCAAAATGATAGGAGAAAACAGGAGGGGGAAGGATGGAGCCAAGCACTGGACAGGTAATTGGCAAAAGGGGTATGAGAGGATCATGGGACAGGAGGCCCAGGGAGAAGAAAAAGGGGGAGGTGGGGGAAAGTCCAGAGGATGGGCAAGGGGTATAGTCAGAGGGACAGAGGGAGAAAAAGGAGAGAGAGAGAGTGTGTATATAAATAACGGATGGGGTCCAAGTTCGAGTCCCGACTCCGTGTCCAGGTCCCCGTCACGGCTCCATGTCCGAGTCCGAGTCCGAGTCCCAGCTCCATGTCCGAGTCCGAGTCCAGGCTCCGTGTCCAGGTCCAAGTCCCGCTTCCGTGTCCGAGTCTGAGTCCAGGCTCCGTGTCTGGGTCCGAGTCCAGACTCCGTGTCCAGGTCCAAGTCCCGGTTCCGTGTCCAAGTCCAAGTCCAGGCTCCATGTCCAAGTCCAGGCTTCATGTCCAAGTCCAGGCTCCTCTGGTTTGTTGTTTAATGTTTACATCCGTGTAAGCATCTAATCCTCGCTCTCTGGCTTTCCTTGCAACTATTAATAAACACACTTCTGTTAATGCTACCTACGTGTCAGTGTCCTTGCACTTGGATCCGCTCTCCAATGCTTGTGCAACAGCAAGGGCCATACCTATCTTTATCTATAGCTATCCTGAAAGTTAAGGAGTGGTGGTCATTGCTTCCATAATAAGCATGTGCACCGGAATAACATAACACCCATAATAAAATATGCACACTTCAAACTATCAGATTCATCAAACCTGTTATTTCAATTTTGCCTTTCAATAATATACCTTCTGGTCTGATCCTTCCCTAACAGAAGTACCAGTATTGTCTTGGCAATCCAAGGCTGCATAAACAGCCAATAAGATCGCATCTACTGTAGACTTATCGTGGCAATAGGCAAATTGCAGTGGATCCAGTTCCTTGCTGAGACAGGAGTTGATTCTAGCCATAACCAACATCTCAGAGCATTTCATTACCGGTGATATAAGTGTTACTGGACAATAGTCATTAAGGCAGCTTATCCTGCTCTTCTTGGGCACTAGTGAGGTGAGACTTGATATTGGACCACTGAAAAATGATGCTGGTGAGCTACTAATGGGGGACAAAGAAATGGCAGATGAACTTAATGGGTACTTTGCATCTGTCTTCACTGTGGAAGACACTAGCAGTGTGCCAGAGGTCTGTAAGTGTCAGGTAGCAGGAGTGAGTGCCATTGCTATTACAAAGGAAAAAGTGCCTGTTAAAAATCAAAGGTCTTAAGATGGATAAGTCACCTGGACCAGATGGACTACATCCCAGAGTCCTGAGAGACATTACTGAAGAGATAACGGATGCATTAGTCTTGCTCTTTAAGAATCACTTGATTCTGGCATGGTCTCAGAGGACTGGAAGATTGCAAATTTCACTCCACCCTTTAAGAAGGGAGGAAGGCAAAAGAAAAGAAATTATAAACCAGTTGGCCTAACCTCAGTGATTGGAAAAGTGTCTGTTGGATAAGGTTTTGGGTACTTTGAGACTAATGATAAAATAAGTCAAAATTAGCATGGTTTCTGTGAAGGGCAATCTTGCCTGACAACTCTGTTAGGGTTCTTTGAGGAAGTAACCAGCAAGGTAGACAAAGGGGAGGTAGTGGATGTCATTTACTTGGATATTCAGAAGGCATTTGATAAGGTGTTACACATGAGGCTGCTTAAAAAGGCAAAATACTATGGCATTACAGGCAAGATACAAAGATATCTGTTTAGAACCAGGGATGAGGAGGAATCTCTCATCTCTGAGATGGATGGAGGAATAGATGACAGGTAGGAGGCAGTGAGCGGGATTAAAAGGAGTCTTTTCTGCTTGGTTGCCAGTGACTCATGGTGTTCCTAAGAGGTCAGTATTGGGACTGCTACTTTTTACATTTTTGTCATTGATTTAGATAATGGAATTGATGGCTTTGTGGCAAAGTTTGTGGATGATACGAAGATAGATGGAGGGGTAGGTAGTGCTGAGGAAGCAATGCAATTGTAGCAGAACTTAGACAGATTGGAAGAATGGGTAAAAAGGTGGCAGATGGAATACAGTGTTGGAAAATCTATGATAATGAATTTTGGTAAAAAGGAACAATAGTGCAGATTATTGTTCAAATGGGGAGAAGTTTCTAACATCCGAGGTGCAGAGGGACTTAGAAGTCCTCGAGCAAGACTCCCAGAAGGTTAACTTGCAGGTCAAGTCTATGATAAAGAAGGCAAATGCAATGTTGGCATTTATTGCAAGGGATCAGAATATAAAAGTAAGGAAATAATGCTGAGCCTTTATAAGACACTAGTCAGGTTGCACTTGGAGTATTGTCAACAGTTTTGGACACCATGTCTCAAAAAGGATGTGTTTTCATTGCAGAGAGTCCAGAGGAGGTTGACAAGGATGATTCTGGGAATGAAGGGGTTAACATATGAGGAGTGTTTGGTAGTTTGGGCCTGTATTCACTGGAATTTGGAAGAATGCGTGGGGATCTCATTAAAACCTACCAAATGCTGAAAGGTCTAGATATGGTGGATGTGGAGAGGATGTTTCCTGTGTTGGAGATATCCAGAACTAGAGGGTATAGCCTCAAAATTGAGGGTTGACCTTTTAGAACAGAGGGAAGGAGGAATTTTTTTTTTTTTTTTTTGGCTAGAGAGTAGTGAATCTGTGGAATGCTCTGCCATAGATAGCGGTGGAGGCTGTCTGTAGGTATAGTTAAGGCAGAGGTTGTTCATTTCCTGATCCATCAGGGCATCAAAGGATATGGCGAGAAGGCAGGTGTATGGGGTTGAGTGGGATCTGGGATCATCCATGATAGAATGGTGGAGCAGACTTGATGGACTGAACAGCCTAATTCTACTCCTATATCTTTTGAAGCAGGTCAGAACCTCCTACTGTAGTAATAAGAGATTGAAAATGTCTTTGAATGCCCCCTCTGCCCCCCCATATAGGTTTTCAGAACCCTACTAGGTACTGCATTGGAACCTGTCATGTTGTAAGGGTTCACCCACTTGGAAGACAGTCTACTGTCAGCTTCTGTGGGTTTTTCTGGGTATTGAGGCAGACATGAGTGATACTTTTATCATTTTCTCCAGAAATCCATTGGGTGTGTTTGGAAGCTCAGATGGAGGGAGTGGGAATGCATGGATCTGTCACACTGCCAAGCTCCAGCTATCTAAATCCAAGAACTGGAGGCTTGGAACAAAAATATATTTGTGAGTTAATCTCGGATGAGGAGTCTACCTTCCAGTGAATGAAAATATCAACTAATGTTGCATGGGGGAGAAAAAAACCAAAACCTTCCATCAGATTTAGTTCTCGAGGAAAATCACCTTTGTTTTATCACTTTCTCTAGACCTTTCTCCCAGTAAGAACATGTTTTGTATAATTCTCTCTGGGTACATATTGATATCAAGCACCTTTCTCCTGGGTAATAGGTGATCTGTAGCTTTCACATCACAAAAGTGCCACACTGCAAACGAAAATTCTTCTGCCCTCTCCCTCATATTCATTAGCATTATCATTGATGAGTTCACCACCATCAATCACCTCGTGGGTGGGGGGGGGGGTGGTCATATAATTAGAAAGTCTCCAGGATCAGCCACGTAATATCATGTGCTCTTTGTAGCGCTGTGGGACATGACCAGAATTTGAAATAACACAAGTGGAGAGAGACAAACTGAGGCACGTTACAGATTGAAGACGAGCAGGAGCTTACAATTTTACAGGTTAGAAATGACAAAGAATTTGTGTGTAGGAATCTCAAACATAGTTCAGTTCTAAAGTCTTTATACAGATATTTAAGGAGTGACCTGCTATTTCCTTTGTAACATCAATATATCTGTTGTCGTTCCTAGGAGATGAAGAAATATCTCAGTGAAATCCACTGTTCTGTCTGCGGGAAGCGATTCATTCTGTCATCCAAGCTGATGATACGATAGAAAATTCATGGCAGTGAAAGGCCATTCACTTGATCCATCTGTTTTTTGCTCTGTATGTAGGAAGAGATTCAGTTGACCCGCAGAGACACCAGTGAGTTGACAAGGAAAGGGACTGTTCAACAGAGATTCCAGAGATTTACTCGGTAATCTGATCTGCTGACATGAGTGAGTTCTCACTGTGGAGAGGCTGTTCATCTGTTCAGACTGGAAAGTGATTCACTGTCATCCCATCTACAGACACACCAGTGAGTACACATGAGAGATGCCATTCACCTGCACAGACTGTGGGAAGAGATTCAATCAATCATCTGACTGATTGGGATACCAGTCAATTCAAATTTAGTAGATGCTGTTCACCTGCCCAGAATGTGGGAAGGGATTACTCAGTCATCCCAACTGAAGGTACATCAGTGAGTTCACGCTGGGGGGAGGCCGTTCACCTGCTCAGACTGTGGGAAGGGGTTCAATCAATCATCTAACCTATTGGCACACTGGTCAGTTCACACTGTGGAAAGGCCATTCATCTGCTCAGACTGTGGGAAGGGATTCATTCGATCATCTCAATTGAAGGTACATCAGCGAGTTCACACTGGGGAGAGGCCATTTACCTGCTCAGATTGTGGGAAGGGATTCTCTATATCATCTGACCTATTGGCTCACCAGTCAGTTCACATTGGGGAGAAAACGTTTATCTGCTCAGACTGTGGGCAGGCATTCTCACAGTCATCCAGCCTACTGAGACACCAGTGAGTTCACACTGGGGAGAGGCTGTTCACTGTTCAGACTGTAAGAAGGGTTTCACTCAGTTATCAAACCTACTAGCATATCTGCTAGTTCACACTGGGGAAAACCACTCATGTGCTCAGAATGTGGGAAGGGATTCACTCAGTCATCTCAAATGAAGGTACATCAACAAGTTCACCTTGGGGGGAGACCATTCACCTGCTCACATTGTGGGAAGGGGTTCCGTCATTCACCTCACCTGAAGGAACATCAGCAAGTTCACACTGGAGAGAGACCATTCACCTGCTCAATCTGCGGAAAGGGATTCATTCAATCATCTTATCTGAAGCAATATCTGCGAGTTCACTCTGAAGAGAAGCTGTTCACCTGCTCTGAATGTGGGAAGCCATTCAGTCACTCATCTCACCTGAAGGAACACCAGTGAGTTCACACCAGGGAGAGGCCATTCACCTGTTCTGAATGTGGGAAGAGATTGACTCGATCTTCTCACCTGAAGCAGCATCTGCAAATTCACACTGGGGAGAGGTCGTCACCTACTCCGAACATGGGAAGGGATTTAATCAATCATCCAATCTGCAGAAGCACCTCAGAGTTCACATTGGGGGAAGAGTTTAAATAAGCTGCATGCTATATATTTAACCATCACAGTTAATAAATCCAGAGGCAAGTTCACAAGTGACTGTTGGTGTCAAACTCTGTAATTATTGCTGTTGTTCATCACACCCAGTTCTGCACCCTAAGCTTGGGAAGAGTTTCTTCTGATGTTCACATTCAGTGGGACTGTAGTTTAATATTCTGGATCTGTGACAAATCAGTTCTATTCTAAACTCTGTCTCAGATACTTAGTGAATCTACAACACACCCAGGTACATTAGGGAGTCAATTCAGCTCAGCTGGTCCCTGCCAGTGGTTTTGTTCCATGACAGTCCTTTTAAGTCCTTCCCTGCTGTTCAAATCCCGCTCTCCCTGTGGTGACGGGTTTCAAACAGTTACCACTTAGCGGGTGAAGAGATTTCCCTTGAATTTCCTGCATGACTTTGGGCAGACTGAAGAAGGCGGCAAGCTGAGTGTCTGACATGTTTTTGGTTCCCCAAATCTCTGAGCCGAAGAGGAATGACATTGTTATTTAACCACCTTATTCCCTGCCCGTTTCAACGTTATGGGTCATTTTCACTTCCAAAGGGCAGTGTCCCACACCGCGGGGCTGTTAGAACAGCACTGTACTCTAAAGTCTGGAAGCAGCATGGAGAACCATAAGTTGGATGTTCAATAGAGCAGGGTGAGAAGCCAGAGACTGAGGCTCAGCACAGGGCGGAGTTTTGTTTTCTGCACAAAGGTGGCGGTAAGAGTAGGGAAACAGAGCTGAGGGGTGCGGTGCATAGCCACGAATGACAGAGTAGCAATGTTTGGAAGCTAATAGTGAAAACAGGTTTACTTTTACTGTTCACATGCACACTCACAATGCCTGTTGACTTGGAAGCTTGCTGCATTACACTGGCAACTGAGTTCTCATAAAAATATTGACTGGATTGGTATCTTTTGGCAGGGGGATGACGATGCTTGTAAATGCTTTCCACGGCACTGTTCTTACCCATAAATCTCAGAGATTAAGAATATGCAATCATTGTGAATTGAGTGCACATGTGCTAACAGTCTAAAGTTGTGCCGATAGGAGAAAAATCTCCAGAAATGGGTGCATTGGACCTCCAGGTACAGCTGAGATCTTGCTATCTAAAGATATGTATTTGGGACATGGACAAAAATTATATTTCCAAAGTTTGTTCGCATTGTGAAGGGACCCTGAATTATCCCTATGAAATGTGCTTGATGACCCCTATTAACTGTGCTTTTGAAAAGAGAGAGAGAGAGTTATTTAACATCGATAGCTTGTTTGTAAAAGAGAGAGAGAGATGAAAACTAACGGTTGGACTGTCACTTTAAGGCACTGGAAGTAACTTTGGATTTCTACTGAGTTGGAGTTGGAGACAGCACCGAGCAGCTTCTAAGTTGCTATGGTGACCGAGGGCGGTGTTATTTAAAGGACACTCGATGTTATGATTTTCGACAGGTCGTTGATACTTCAAGGACTTTTTGCCTGCTTGCATTTCTTCACAGAGAGAGGAAGGAGGAGTTATTTGAGTGACAGTTGATGCTCAGTACGGGAAGATAGAATAGGAGGTCAGGTGGTAGACCTCAGACACATGTTTGGACACTGAACGAGCATTGTTGTGCCTGCAGGAAAAGTGGGTTTTGGAGGATCAATCAGGCGGATCGATCCATCACTCTTGCAGTGGAAAGGTAAAAGGGTTGACTGGTGGGGAATTGTCCATGTGTCCACCCTCGCCTGGGGGATAGCTCCACCACAGAAAACCGGTCCCCTTTGTTAAAGTCACAGTCAGTGACTTTTGAAGGATTTCGAAAGACAACGAGAAGATCGATGGCGTCAACTCACCTGAAGACTCAAGTCTCTCCCTCTCTCTCTCTCCATCACTATTCAACTCAATACCACGAACTGAACTGAACTGAACTTTACTCATCATCGTAAGACTGTATCTTTTTACCCCTAGACTTAAAGAAGCTTGGTTTTTCATACATATATTTCCACACTTACTGATATACTTATTTATATATATAATCATTGCTAACTTGTTTGATTCATCTACAATTATATTACTGTATTGCATAGTTACTAATAAATATTATTGGTTTGTAGCAATACTGGACTCCAAAATGTTTTCCATCTCTGCTGGTTCTTTATTCCCGTCACGGGGTTCGTGACATAAATTGGGGCCTGCGTTCACCATATGAACAAATTGGACGGGAAGCTGGTTTGAATTGATTGGGGAAATTCCCTTTTGATTTGATGGTGTCGAAAAACAGCAGAAATGGATATTAGAGACTTTCTGAAATCACCAGACCCAGTGACTTTGAAGTTAACTAAAAAGGATGATGTGTGGGACATTGCTAAAGAATTGAGAATTGAAGTAGATAAGGGAACATTTGATGGGGAGGCGTTAGTCATAGTCATAGTCATAGTCATAGTCATACTTGATTGATCCCGGGGGAAATTGGTTTTCATTACAGTTGCACCATAAATAATTAAATTGTAATAAAACCATAAATAATTAAATAGTAACATGTAAATTATGCTAGGAAATAAGGCCAGGACCAGCCTATTGGCTCAGGGCGTCTGACCCTCCAAGGGAGAAGTTGTAAAGTTTGATGGCCACAGGCAGGAATGACTTCCTATGACGCTTTGTGTTGCATCTCGGTGGGATGAGTCTCTGGCTGAATGTACTCCTTTGCCCAACCAGTACATTATAGAAACATAGAAACATAGAAAATAGGTGCAGGAGTAGGCCATTCGGCCTTTCGAGCCTGCACCGCCATTTATTATGATCATGGCTGATCATCCAACTCAGAACCCCGCCCCAGCCTTCCCTCCATACCCCCTGATCCCCATAGCCACAAGGGCCATATCTAACTCCCTCTTAAATATAGCCAATGAACTGGCCTCAACTGTTTCCTGTGGCAGAGAATTCCACAGATTCACCACTCTCTGTGTGAAGAAGTTTTTCCTAATCTCGGTCCTAAAAGGCTTCCCCTTTATCCTCAAACTGTGACCCCTTGTTCTGGACTTCCCCAACATCGGGAACAATCTTCCTGCATCTAGCCTGTCCAATCCCTTTAGAATTTTATACATTTCAATCAGATCCCCCCTCAATCTTCTAAATTCCAACGAGTACAAGCCCAGTTCATCCAGTCTTTCTTCATATGAAAGTCCTGCCATCCCAGGAATCAATCTGGTGAACCTTCTTTGTACTCCCTCTATGGCAAGGATGTCTTTCCTCAGACTAGGGGACCAAAACTGCACACAATACTCCAGGTGTGGTCTCACCAAGGCCTTGTACAACTGCAGTAGTACCTCCCTGCTCCTGTACTCGAATCCTCTCGCTATAAATGCCAGCATACCATTCGCCTTTTTCACCGCCTGCTGTACCTGCATGCCCACTTTCAATGATTGGTGTATAATGACACCCAGGTCTCGTTGCACCTCCCCTTTTCCTAATCGGCCACCATTCAGATAATAATCTGTTTTCCAATTTTTGCCACCAAAGTGGATAACTTCACATTTATCCACATTAAATTGTATCTGCCATGAATTTGCCCACTCACCCAACCTATCCAAGTCACTCTGCATCCTCTTAGCATCCTCCTCACAGCTAACACTGCCACCCAGCTTCATGTCATCCGCAAACTTGGAGATGCTGCATTTAATTCCCTCATCCAAGTCATTAATATATATTGTAAACAACTGGGGTCCCAGCACTGAGCCTTGCGGTACCCCACTAGTCACCGCCTGCCATTCTGAAAAGGCCCGTTTATTCCCACTCTTTGCTTCCTGTCTGCTAACCAATTCTCCATCCACATCAATACCTTACCCCCAATACCGTGTGCTTTAAGTTTGCACACTAATCTCCTGTGTGGGACCTTGTCAAAAGCCTTTTGAAAATCCAAATATACCACATCCACTGGTTCTCCCCTATCCACTCTACTAGTTACATCCTCAAAAAATTCTATGAGATTCGTCAGACATGATTTTCCTTTCACAAATCCACAATTACATAGTGGATGGGAGACATTGTCCAAGATTTAGAGTTGTAGAGTTGTTTGTTGGAAGGAAACCTTCTGAGGATGAGGTTCAGTTGAAATTGCAATTGAAATTAAAACAGCTCAAGGCTGTTGAATCGGAAAAGAGGAGGGTCCATGAGGCTAGAAAGGCAGCAAAACAGAGACAAGAGGCAGAAAGACAGAGACAGCTCGAGGGAGAAATGGCAACGTGAAGATCACGTGGCAGAAAGACAGAGACAGTTTAAAAGGGAGAGGTTGCAGCAAAGAGGTTTAGTGTCGGACCCTGATGATTTTTGTATCTCGGAAGAGATTGTTTTGTGTGATGAATTTAAAAGTTGTGTTCCTGATAATGTAAGGGCATACCCAGATGCAGAGGACGTGGCTACCCTGTAGGGGTTTGATAAGAAAGCAGATGAAGAAGTTTTAACCCGAGGTTGAGTTTACTCCAGAAAAGAGTTTGCCAGTGAATAGCTGGGAGGTTCGGGGTGACCATGAATTTGAAACTGGGACAAGTGATGACAGCCCAGAAGAGGCAACTGCCTGGATTGAATGTGTTCAGGTTGTGGAAGTACCTGTGAGTTCACAGGATTTTGAATCTTATGTTGAGGCTCAGTTGAAGTCTGAGGTGCCTGGCTTGGTTGGAAAGGAATGCAGTTTTTGTGTGTCAAAACCTGTGTGTCCGACAGAGTGATCAGCAGCACTGGGGCTCCACAGGGGACTTTCTCTTCACCATTTACACCTCGGACTTCAACTACTGCACAGAATCTTGTCATCTTCAGAAGTTTTCTGATGACTCTGCCATAGTTGGATGCATCAGCAAGGGAGATGAGGCTGAGTACAGGGTTACGGTAGGAAACTTTGTCACATGGTGTGAGCAGAATTATCTGCAGCTTAATGTGAAAAAGACTAAGGAGCTGGTGGTAGACCTGAGGAGAACTAAGGTACCAGTGACCCCTGTTTCCATCCAGGGGATCAGTGTGGACATGGTGGAGGATTACAAATACCTGAGGATACGAATTGACAATAATCTGGACTGGTTAAAGAACACTGAGGCTGTCTACAAGAAGGGTCAGAGCCATCTCTATTTCCTGAGGAGACTGAGGTCCTTTAACATCTGCTGGACGATGCTGAGGATGTTCTACGAGTCTGTGGTGGCCAGTGCAATCATGTTTGCTGTTGTGTGCTGGGGCAGCAGGCTGAGGGTAGCAGACACCAACAGAATCAACAAACTCATTCGTAAGGCCAGTGATGTTGTGGGGATGGAACTGGACACTCCGACGGTGGTATCTGAAAAGAGGATGCTGTCCAAGTTGCGTGCCATCTTGGATAATGTCTCCCATCCACTACATAATGTACTGGTTGGGCACAGGAGTACTTTCAACCAGAGACTCATTCCACCGAGATTCAACATAGAGCATCATAGGAAGTCATTCCTTCCTGTGGCCATCAAACTTTACAACTCCTCTCTTGGAGGGTCAGACACCCTGAGCCAATAGGCTGGTCCTGGACTTATTTCCTGGCATAATTTACATATTACTATTTAATTATTTATGTTTTTTTAACTATTTAATTATTTATGGTGCA
The DNA here is from genome assembly GCF_030028105.1 of Mobula birostris. NCBI lineage: Eukaryota > Metazoa > Chordata > Chondrichthyes > Myliobatiformes > Myliobatidae > Mobula > Mobula birostris. Next base: position 37,332,828 of record NC_092380.1, on the reverse strand, counting down.
ACTGTAATGAAAACCAATTTCCCCGGGGTCAATAAACTATAACTATGACTATGACTATGATCTTGGTTCAGTGAATAAGGGGTTAACCTTGGTAAACATAGAAACATAGAAAATAGGTGCAGGACTAGGCCATTCGGCCTTTCGAGCCTGCACCGCCATTTATTATGATCATGGCTGATCATCCAACTCAGAACCCTGCACCAGCCTTCCCTCCATACCCCCTGATCCCCGTAGCCACAAGGGCCATATCTAACTCCCTCTTAAATATAGCCAATGAACATGCCTCAACTGTTTCCTGTGGCAGAGAGTTCCACAGATTCACCACTCTCTGTGTGAAGAAGTTTTTCCTAATCTCGGTCCTAAAAGGCTTCCCCTTTATCCTCAAACTGTGACCCCTCATTCTGGTCTTCCTGAACATCGGGAGCAATCTTCCTGCATCTAGCCCGTCCAATCCCTTTAGGATTTTATACGTTTCAATCAGATCCCCCCTCAATCTTCTAAATTCCAACGAGTACAAGCCCAGTTCATCCAGTCTTTCTTCATATGAAAGTCCTGCCATCCCAGGAATCAATCTGGTGAACCTTCTCTGTACTCCCTCTATGGCAAGGATGTCTTTCCTCAGATTAGGGGACCAAAACTGCACACAATACTCCAGGTGTGGTCTCACCAAGGCCTTGTACAACTGCAGTAGTACCTCCCTGCTCCTGTACTCGAATCCTCTCGCTATAAATGCCAGCATACCATTTGCCTTTTTCACCGCCTGCTGTACCTGCATGCCCACTTTCAATGACTGGTGTATAATGACACCCAGGTCTCGTTGCACCTCCCCTTTTCCTAACCGGCCACCATTCAGATAATAATCTGTTGCATCTGCCATGAATTTGCCCACTCACCCAACCTATCCAAGTCACCCTGCATCCTCTTAGCATCCTCCTCACAGCTAACACTGCCGCCCAGCTTCGTGTCATCCGCAAACTTGGAGATGCTGCATTTAATTCCCTCATCCAAGTCATTAATATATATTGTAAACAACTGGGGTCCCAGCACTGAGCCTTGCGGTACCCCACTAGTCACTGCCTGCCATTCTGAAAAGGTCCCGTTTATTCCCACTCTTTGCTTCCTGTCTGCTAACCAATTCTCTATCCACATCAATACCTTACCCCCAATACCGTGTGCTTTAAGTTCGCACACTAATCTCCTGTGTGGGACCTTGTCAAAAGCCTTTTGAAAATCCAAATATACCACATCCACTCGTTCTCCCCTATCCACTCTACTAGTTACATCCTCAAAAAATTCTATGAGATTCGTCAGACATGATTTTCCTTTCACAAATCCATGCTGACTTTGTCCGATGATTTCACCGCTTTCCAAATGTGCTGTTATCACATCTTTGATAACTGACTCCAGCAGTTTCCCCACCACTGACGTTAGGCTAACCGGTCTATAATTCCCCGGTTTCTCTCTCCCTCCTTTTTTAAAAAGTGGGGTTACATTAGCCACCCTCCAATCCTCAGGAACTAGTCCAGAATCTAACGAGTTTTGAAAAATTATCACTAATGCATCCACTATTTCTTGGGCTACTTCCTTAAGCACTCTGGGATGCAGACCATCTGGCCCTGGGGATTTATCTGCCTTCAATCCCTTCAATTTACCTAACACCACTTCCCTACTAACATGTATTTCGCTCAGTTCCTCCATCTCACTGGACCCTCTGTCCCCTACTATTTCTGGAAGATTATTTATGTCCTCCTTAGTGAAGACAGAGCCAAAGTAATTATTCAATTGGTCTGCCATGTCCTTGCTCCCCATAATCAATTCACCTGTTTCTGTCTGTAGGGGACCTACATTTGTCTTTACCAGTCTTTTCCTTTTTACATATCTATAAAAGCTTTTACAGTCCGTTTTTATGTTCCCTGCCAGTTTTCTCTCATAATCTTTTTTCCCCTTCCTAATTAAGCCCTTTGTCCTCCTCTGCTGAACTCTGAATTTCTCCCAGTCCTCAGGTGAGCCACTTTTTCTGGCTAATTTGTATGCTCCTTCTTTGGAATTGATACTATCCCTAATTTCTCTTGTCAGCCACAGGTGCACTACCTTCCATGATTTATTCTTTTGCCAAACTGGGATGAACAATTGTTGTAGTTCATCCATGCAATCCTTAAATGCTTGCCATTGCATATCCACCGTCAATCCTTTAAGTGTCATTTGCCAGTCTATCTTAGCTAATTCACTTCTCATACCTTCAAAGTTACCCCTCTTTAAGTTCAGAACCTTTGTTTCTGAGTTAACTATGTCACTCTCCATCTTAATGAAGAATTCCAACATATTATGGTCACTCTTACCCAAGGGGCCTCTCACGACAAGATTGCTAATTAACCCTTCCTCATTGCTCAAAACCCAGTCTAGAATAGCCTGCTCTCTAGTTGGTTCCTCGACATGTTGGTTCAAAAAACCATCCCGCATACATTCCAAGAAATCCTCTTCCTCAGCACCCTTACCAATTTGGTTCACCCAATCTACATGTAGATTGAAGTCACCCATTATAACTGCTGTTCCTTTATTGCACGCATTTCTAATTTCCTGTTTAATACCATCTCCGACCTCACTACTACTGTTAAGTGGCCTGTACACAAATCCCACCAGCGTTTTCTGCCCCTTAGTGTTATGCAGCTCTACCCATATCGATTCCATATCTTCCCGGCTTATGTCCTTCTTTTCTATTGTGTTAATCTCATCTTTAACCAGCAACGCCACCCCACCTCCTTTTCTTTCATGTCTATCCCACCTGAATATTGAATATCCCTGAACGTTGAGCTCCCATCCTTGGTCACCCTGGAGCCATGTCTCTGTGATCCCAACTATATCATAATCATTAATATCAATCTGCACTTTCAATTCATCCACCTTGTTACGAATGCTCCTTGCATTGACACACAAAGCCTTCAGACGCTCTTTTACAACTCCCTTAGCCCTTATACAATTATGTTGAAAAGTGGCCCTTTTTGATGCTTGCCCTGGATTTGTCGGCCTGCCACTTTTACTTTTCTCCTTACTACTTTTTGCTTCTACCCTCACTTTACACCCCTCTGTCTCTCTGCACTGGTTCCCATCCCCCTGTTGTGAACTAATCTCCTCTCGCCTAGCCTCTTTAATTTGATTCCCACCCCCCAACCATTCTAGTTTAAAGTCACCTCAGTAGCCCTCTCTAATCTCCCCGCCAGGATATTGGTCCCCCTAGGATTCAAGTGTAACCCGTCCTTTTTGTACAGGTCACGCCTGCACCAAAAGAGGTCCCAATGATCCAAAAACTTGAATCCCTGCCTCCTGCTCCAATCCCTCAGCCACACATTTATCCTCCACCTCATCGCATTCCTACTCTCACTGTCGCGTGGCACAGGCAGTAATCCCGAGATTACTACCTTTGCAGTCCTTTTTCTCAACTCCCTTCCTAGCTCCCTATATTCTCCTTTCAGGACCTCTTCCCTTTTCCTACCTATGTCATTGGTACCTATATGCACCACAACCTCTGGCTCCTCACCCTCCCACTTCAGGATATCTTGAACACGATCAGAAATATCCTGTACCCTGGCACCAGGGAGGCAAACTCCCATCCGGGTCTCTAACTGCATCCACAGAATCACCTATCTGACCCCCTTACTATCGAGTCCCCTATCACAACTGCCCTCCTCTTCCTTTCCCTACCCTTCTGAGCTACAGGGCCAGACTCTGTGCCGGAGGCACGGCCACTGTCGCTTCCCCCGGGTAAGCTGTCCCCCCCAACAGCACTCAAACAGGAGTACCTATTGTTAAGGGGCACAGCCACCGGGGTACTCTCTATTACCTGACTCTTCCCCTTCCCCCTCCTAACCGTGACCCACTTGTCTGCCTCCCGTGGCCCCGGTGTAACCTGCCTGTAACTCCTCTCTGTCAACTCCTCACTCTCCCTGACCAGACGAAGGTCATCGAGCTGCAGCTCCAGTTCCGTAACGCGGTCCCTTAGGAGCTGCATCTCGATGCACTTGGCGCAGATGTAGACGTCCGGGAGGCTTGGAGACTCCAGGGCCTCCCACATCCAACACCGAGAACAACAAACTGCCCTCACACTCATACTGCCCCTCTCCTCAAATAACAACAGAAAATGAATGCCAAACCTTCCTCGCCTCGCCCATTTCTGCCTAAGCCCGTTGAGCCGAAGCCCTTAAGCCTTCACTCTGCTCCCGGCTCACTCCGCATCCCGCAAACTACGCTGCCTGCTGTATGAGGCTCTGTTCCTTTTAAATCTGCTGCGCTGCACCAGTGGAATGTGAGGATTCTCAGTCACTTGTATTAGACTGTGTTTTAAAAGTTGGTCATGAGGTGGAAATTGTTGGTCAGTGTTGCTGGAAATAATGGAAAAAGTGCCGTTCCTGGACTTTTGGATAAAGTGCTGGAAAAAGTTAGATTGGTTGTGCGACCTTTGACCCTGCTTGCAGGACAAAGGCCTGCTGAGAAAGTATGTGCTACTCTGTTGAATTTTGTTTGGACATTTGAAAGCAAGCACCTGCAAGGTCATGCTGTTATTCAGGGTGATGCTTTGGAAGCAAGTTGTAGTGAAGGTCAGAGAAAGTCGATAAAGAGATTGTTTGGTCTCTTCCATAATGTATACATAATTCTCATCAGCCTGGTGATGGTACTGAGTTTTGTAAACAATGGAGGAATGTTGACACCTCTCCAAGATAAGAGTGTTTCAGCAATTCAGCTGATAAACAAAGCTGCTGTTGAGGCCTATGATGGCAAAACCAGAGGTTTAAATTATGATGATGTGTCACAGACTTTTCTACCTTCCAGGTTTCAGCAGGACTTAGAGGGTAGTAAGGCTGAGGAGAGCAAGGAGGAAAGGAAAGGTCTGTCTTTATTGAGGAAGGAATTTACAGAGGAACAGAAGCCAGATTCAGAAATGGTGGCTTTAAAGGAGATGGCTCTCACAGGAGAAGAGGTTCAGAGAGAGTCAGTGGGACATTACCTTAAAGATGGGATGTTGATGAGGAAATGGAGATCAGCCACGGTGCCTGCAAGTTATGTGGTGGTTCTGAAAGTTTACAGGGCTGAAATTTTAAACATGGCTTACAGTTTGTCTTTAGGTGGACATCATGGAGTGAGAGAGGCAGTGAATAGGATTGTGAAGGAATTTTACTGGCCTAGTTTAAGGAAGGATGTAGTGAATTGTGTGGGCCCATTGTGAAAGACTGCAACGGGTTATCAGAATGTGTTAGCAATTGTGTGTGCTGTGTCTAGGTTCCCTGAAGCAGTGTCCTTTGAAAACATTGAGGCCAAGACTGTGGTAACAGCATTCAGTAAGTTTTACACACTGGTAGGTCTGCCCAAAGAAATTCAGTCTGACCAGGGTAGTAACTTTACTTCGAGAACATTCCAGGGGATAGTTAGAGAATTGGAATCTAAGCACATGATGTCATCTACATATCACACAGAGTCCAAGGGAGCCTTGGAACAGTTCAACTCAACTCTTAAGACCATGATTAAAGCATATGATGTGAGAAATGGGAAAAATTGGGATGAGGGGGTTCCCCACCTCTTGTTTCTTGTTGGAGATTCAATTCAGAAGGCAGAGAAGGGTAGTTTGTTGGAACCTGTGTTCAGTTACAGGCCAAAAGGACCTTTGACCCTACTTAGAGAACTATGATCTGATTTAGAAAATTTTGTCAGTGTATTTAAGTATGTTTTAAAATTCTGGAAGGGATTCAGTAAGCTTTGTGTCCTTGCAAAGGAAAGTTTACAAAATGGTTGAATCAAAATAAGACACTTGTTTGCTAGGATTGCAGCTGGGAGAATTGTTATGGAACAAAATGAAGTCGTGGAATCTGATAATGGAGTGGAAAAACATGTTTACCCACTGAATCTAATCTCACCAAAATGTCAGAATTCCATTGTTTTGGAAAATATTACTGATAAGGTCCATAGGTTGGATCCTAAACCACAAAAACAAGTGAAAAGACTAACTGGCATTTTGAAATGGTGAGCAGGTGCAGTGCATCACATTATTATAAATTCAGCCCAGCCTATGAAACAGAGTGAACTTTGAGGAAAGTAAAATGGTTGAAGAAGGAATTAGAAACAAGAAAGAACAAGGAAAGAGAGTGAATGGCTGTATTGATAGAGTGGGGAAAGCTAAATACCTTATTAAGATTGACTTGTTAAAAGGATACTGAGGTGTTCCTTTAACAGAGAGGGTTAGGGAGATGTTAGCATTTGTGACACCATCTAGACTGCATGAATACAATGTTTTATACTTCCGGATGAAAAATACTCTAGAAGCATTTCAAAGAATAATCAATTCTATGATTGGAGAGTTAGAAAGCACAGGAGTTCATATCAATGATTTAGTGGTCTGGAATGACATGTGGGAAGAGCATATTGCAGCTGTAGAGAAACTGTCTGACAGACTTTCCAAGGTCAATCTTACTGTGAACCTCGCTAAGAGTGAATTTGACCATGCCACAGTTACATATCTGGGTTATGTGGTGAGCCAGGGCCAACTGGCTCCTGAAAAAGCCAAGATTCAAGCTATTGCTGAAGTTCCTGTTCTGACCGACAAGAAAGCTTTGAGAAGGGTTTTAGGAATGGTTGGGTATTATCATAAGTTATGTAAGAACTTTACTGACATCGCTCTCCTCCTAACAGAACTCCTAGGGAAGAGTGAAAAATCTGTATGGAATGACCTTTGCCAGGAGGCATTTGAACATCTGAAAACCATCCTGTGTTATCATCCTGTGCTCAAGGCACCTGATTTTTCCAAGCCATTTTCTATAGCCACAGACGCCAGTGACAAAGCTGCTGGAGCAGTACTGTTACAGGAAGGAGTGAATGACATTGAATATCCAGTAGCTTATTTCTCAAAGAACTTTCATGTACACCAGAAAAATTATTCAACTGTTGAAAAGGAATTACTAGCACCCATTCTGGCCTTACAACATTTTGAGGTCTATGTTAAAAAAAAAGAGACCTCAAAATCTTTCTGTTGCTCAGAGACCACTTGTGGTTTGCATAGATTATAATCCATTGGTGCTTCTAACTAAGATGAAGGATAAGAATAGAAGGTTGTTAAATTGGAGTCTGATATTGCAGGAATGTGCCTTAAAAATCAGACATGTGAAAGGTACTGACAATATTATAGCTGATTAGTTAACTAGATATTAAGTTGGAAATTGTACACATTTTTGCTCTGTCATCTGATTGTTTTACCTGTATTGTTTCAAACTCTGTAATTTACATTTAGGCAAAAAAATTTTTTTCATCAATTTTTTTTTCTCTGAGGAAGGGGAGTGTGTCGGGACCCTGAATTACCGCTATGACCCCTATTATCTGTGCTTGATGACCCCTATTATCTGTGCTTTTGAAAAGAGAGACAGAGAGTTATTTAACATCGATAGCTTGTTTGAAAAAGAGAGAGAGAGATGAAAACTAACTGTTGGACTGTCACTTTAAGGCACTGGAAGTAACTTCGGATTTCTACTGAGTTGGAGTTGGAGACAGTAACGAGCAGCTCGTAAGTTGCTATGGTGACCGAAGGCGGTGTTATTTAATGGACATTCGATGTTATGATTTTCGACAGGTTGTTGATACTTCTTCAAGGACTTTTTGCCTGCTTGCATTTCTTCACAGAGAGAGGAAGGAGGAGTTATTTGAGTGACAGTTGATGCTCAGTACGGGAAGATAAAATAGGAGGTCAGGTGGTAGACCTCAGACACATGTTTGGACACTGAATGAGCATTGTTGTGCCTGCAGGAAAAGTGGGTTTTGGAGGATCAATCAGGCGGATCGATCCATCGCTCTTGCAGTGAAAAGGTAAAAGGGTTGACTGGTGGGGAGTTGTCCATGTGTCCACCCTCGCCTGGGGGATAGCTCCACCACAGAAAACCGGTCCCCTTTGTTAAAGTCACAGTGACTTTTGAAGGATTTCGAAAGACAACGAGAAGATCGATGGCGTCAGCTCACCTGAAGACTCAAATCTCTCCCTCTCTCTCTCTCCATCGCTATTCAACTCAATACCACGAACTGAACTGAACTGAAATTTACTCATCATCATAAGACTGTACCTTTTTACCCCTAGACTTAAAGAAGCTTGGTTCTTCATACATATATTTCCACACTTACTGATATACTTATTTATATATATAATCATCACTAACCTGTTTGATTTATCTACATTATATTCATATATTACTGTATTGCGTAGTTACTAATAAATATCAAAGTTGCTGGTGAACGCAGCAGGCCAGGCAGCATCTCTAGGAAGAGGTACAGTCGACGTTTCAGGCCGAGACCCTTCGTCAGGACTTGAATTGAATTGTGTTGTTTCAATTTCCAGCACCTGCAGAATTTCTGTTGTTTACTAATAAATATTATTGGTTTATAGCAATACTGGACTCCAAAGTGTTTTCCATCTCTGCTGGTTCTTTATTCCTGTCACAGGGTTCGTGACAGCATGATGAAATTATGTTGTATCTTTCAGACAAGTAAGAAGCAATTTTGCTACCAATTGAAGACGATTGCTGGGCCTTCAACCCCAATTTCAGCTCAACTTTCCAGGCACGAATTGCACTCTTTGGGGGGTAGGTGTCTTTAAATTCCTGGTGGTTGGTGTTGCGGTGCCGCTCCAGATTCCCTCTTTTAGTCAGTGCTTGTGTTTGGTGGCACAACATACATACACACTTGCCTTTCATCAAGGTAAACAGAAATTCCTCTTCCCATTCTGGATGGAATTTGTATGTTTTCACCTTCTTTCGTGGAGCCTCCGCTATGCTATCAGGATATCACAAGCGATTGCCGACTGCGTCACCTCTGATTTGAGCCGAAATTTACGTACTAGGCGGCACCTAATTAATTAGCTTGTTTATTTTGGCTTTTTTTCTTAAAGATGTGCTGTGTGCATCCCGACTACTGCTGCACCACTGCATGCTTCGCGGCCTGGGGGTTGGGGACCATTGCTGTATATTGATGTTTGCGACAGTCTGTACTCTTATCTAATCTGATTGGTCTCCTTACCTTCCTCTTGTGCTCCTCCCACTTTCCTTTCTCCCATTGCCTTCTATCTTCTCCTGTTAGATTCCTCCTCCTGCAGCCCTTTATTTCTTTCACCAATCAACTTTCCAGCTCTTTACTTCATCCACAAAATATGCTGCTCAAAATAAGGCTGCTATTGAAGCATCATTTCGTGTAAGTCACCTTTTGGCTGAACACAAGAAGCCTTTTACAGATGGCGATTTATTCAAGGAAGCAATGGTCATTACCGCAGAGGCTGTTTTTAATGACTTTAAAAACAAAAACAGCATCACAACCGCAATACGTAATATACTGCTTGGCCCTGCAACAGTGACAAGGAGGGTAGAGTCACCGTCAGAGGACGTGAATATTTTTCACTACAGTTCGATTAACCCCTGGATGTAATGCAAACAGCTCAGCTTCTTGTTTTTGTCAGAATGGCTTTCCAGGATTTTACAACAAAGGAGGACTTCCTCACTCTTTTGCAATTAAAGGAAAGAACGAGAGGTGAGGATATTTACAATGAGTTTTAAAAAATATGTCCGTGAAAATGACATCCCCATTCATAAACTGGTGGCAATTACTACTGATGGGGCCGAGCAATGCACGGTGTGCGCGTTGGCTTTATACCACTAAAAGTCAGTGCCTACTTCGGGTCAACTTATCTACGTGAAATTGCATTTTCACAGATGAAAATTATTAAATCTAAGTACAGGAGCTGACTTACTGACAGACACCTCACTAGGGTTGCCAACTTTCTCACTCCCAAATAACGGACAAAAGTAGCAGTCAAATCCCGGGACATTTGTGTTTACCCCAAGAAAGACTACCATGACTATGAAGTCTTGCGCAGGCACCTGTGTGGGCATGCGCATACATGCTGATTTTTTTTACCTCATGAATTGGTCTTGGCTTAATTTTCATTATTTCTACTTTATATAGGCTGTGTATTTATCATATCATTCCTGCTTTTACTATATGTTAGTGTTATTTTAGGTTTTATGTATTATTTGGTATGACTCGGTAGATTATTTTTTTGGGTCTGGGAACGCTCAAAATTTTTTTCCATATAAATTAATGGTAATTGCTTCTTCGGCGTAAAGCATTTCGGCAGGAAAGGTTTCATAGGAATGTTCTACCTTAGCAGGGGGAATACGGGACAGTTGGCAACCCTACACCTCACAGACTGTCTCAGACTGGCTGTATGTAGTTATGAGCCAAATTTCAGGAAACTAGCAGAAAGTATTCAGCCCCAGTCATCACACTGAGTGCAACAGGCAATTTTTATTCATTTATTTTTCATGTTGAAATAATATTAAATAATGAAACTTAGAATTAAAGGTGTGAAGTATTGTAATATTCTTAAAGGAAGACAGCTATTGCCTGTTTGATATACTAGTTAGTGTTTTCTTGTTTGAATTAATTTGAAAGTTTGACAAAAGTATTTTGTGTAATTCAAATACAATTCGCCCAAATAAAAGGCCTCAAATTGGAAGTACAATCTGAGTTGTTGTTTCTCTAAACGATTTAGTAGATAGATCTTGCCTTTCACTGAGGTCGAGGTAGGGGATCTTGGGCTTAAAAAGGTTGGTGACCACTAGTCTAGGGGCTACAACAGCAAAGGTGCAGTCACCCCTGAATTTAAATTTAGATCGCGGGACAACCAGAAGCCCCAAGTCAGCCGATCTGAGGGGATCTAGACATAGAATAAGTGGTGAGAAAGTCTGCGATATAGGAGGGGGGCCAGCCCATTTAGGGCTTTATAAACAGACAGGAGAACCTTAAAATCAATTCTAAACCGTACTGGTAGCCAGTGGAGAGGCCGGGATAGAAGTAATATGGTCCCTCTTCCGGGTGCCTGTCAGGAGCCTGGCTGCGGCGTTCTGGACCAGTTGCAGGCAGGACGGGGACGACTGACTAATCCCAGTATACAGGGAGTTGGAGTAGTCCAAGTGGGAGGATATAAGGGCGTGGATGACTTTCTCGAGATCTTTGAAAGAGAGAAACAACTTGAGCCACATGTGTTTCAATTGCCATTTCCCCCATACCTTCCCCTTCCTCTACGTTGGCCCCTTTCCTCTTTCCGGACACTCACCTTCCCCCACCACGGATTCTGTGTCTCCCTTGTTTCCACTCAATCACAACTCTGCGCCTTTATTCACCCTTCCCTCCCACCTGTTGGTCACACCTTTCCCCTCATCATTTGGATCTCCCTCAACCCTTATCTGCTCATTCCACCCACTTCACCTGATCACCTGATTAGGTGTTCACCTGATCTAATTCCTGCTTCCTCCATCTCTGGATCACCTCCTTACCCCTTCCCTCCTCTCTAGATCTACCTCCCCATTCCCATTTATTGGATTCCTTCTCTCCCCTTCCCTCCTCTCTCAATCCACTGCTCTTCCTATTCGGATCTCCAATTTCCCCTTTCCCTCATCTCTGGATCTCTTCCTTCCCCATTCCATCATCTCTGGATCTCCTCTTTCTGAATTACTCATCTTTGATCTCCTTCCCGCTTCCCTCATCTCTGAGTCATCCTTCCTCATTCTCTGGATCTCCTCTTTCCCTTTCCTCTCATCTCTGAGACTCCTCCTTCTCCCTGTTTCTGGGTCTTTCCTCTTACTGGTCTTTGGGTTTTCCCTTCCCATTTCCCTTTGTTTCTAAGTCTCCCCTGTTCCCACTTGCCCATCTCTGTGTCAGTCTCTCTGCCACATCTCTCTGGGAAGCAATCCTTTACCTCTTCAATTCGATGTCCTGTCTCCCCTTCTCCCATCTCGGGGAGACCTGCTTTCCTCCATCTCAGTGTTGCCTCTTTTCTACAACTGCACCCCTCTGTGCTTCCCCCACCACATTCGATCTCTGGAACACCCTTCTTCCCGGAGCATCTCTGTGATGCCTACTCCACCACTACAGGGCACCTCTGTGATACCTATTCCTCCCCTCCAGGGCATCTTTGTGATGCCTACTCCACCCCTCCAGAGCCACCCCCTTTTCCCCACACCATCCCCACCCGTTTCTGGGATCCTTTTCACTCCCCTAAGATCTCTGGGACATCACCTTACCGCATATCCCACGTCTGGTACACTTACCCCCTTCCCCACCCCCGTCTTTGAGACACTCGCTTCCCCCTCCACCTCTCCATATCTGGGACACCCCTTCTGCCTGGACTCTGGGACACACCATTTTCTTCCTCTAAACTCACCCATTTCTGGAGAGCTCATGCTCCCTGACTCCCCATCTTCATCCCCCACATTCCTATCTCCCCCTCCTCCACACATCTGATACTCCTCGTACACCCTCCTCGTTTCTGGGGCAAAATGGGATGCACGCTCCCTCTTCTGATAAACTCCAACTCCAGTTCTGGACACCCTCCCCCTTCTGTCTCAGGGACGACCACTTCTCAACACTCCACACCTCCTGCTTCAGGGACTTTCCATTTCTCCCCATCCCCCACCATCCCTCGGCACATCTTGGGAATAACCCTACACCGGCCTCTGGGATGCACCCTTCCCTCCTTGCCCTCCTGCCCTTCAGACGCACAATCCTCCTCATGCACCCACATCAGTGACTCCTCATTCCTCTCAACCCATCTGTGTGTCATGCATTTCACCCAGCCATCCATGATCACCAACCTCCATTCTGAACACACCCCTTCTTGGCCCGAGACACCTATTTTCCCCAACTGCCCCCCACCAATCTGAGTCTCTGAGGTATTCCCTTCCCCACCACACCCAACTCTCCCAACTGAGATGACTGTACCCACTTAACACCCCCAACTCAGGGATGCCATCTCTCCCACCCACCCCCATCTCTTGGACACACATTCTCCTCCCCCACTTCCCCTGGGACACACTATTGCCCAATCCACATTTTTGGGACAGAACCTTCCTCTTCTCTCCTCTTTGAAATGCCCCTTTTCCTCCACCACCACCATACAGTCTCCAGGATGACCCTTCCCTGTTTCCAGGAGTCCTTGTCGTACCTTGTCTCCAACTGCCTACTTCCCACTTTCCATCAAATCTGGGTCTCCCACCTTATGCTCCCCATCTCTGGGCTTCTCATTCGCCCTCTGGGTTGCACCAAATCCCCTCACCCACTCTCTGTGCATCACCTTCAATTTCTCTCTTCAGACGTCCCTCCGCCTCCATCCCTGGAATGCCCCCTTCCCACTTTATCAATTCCCTGGAATGTGCCCCCCATCTCCCCGGACTCTGGGACGCCTTCTCCATTCCTAACTCTGGTTCTGGGATGGCCTGTTTTGAACTCTGGTGACTGAAATGCTACTCCATCCTTGCCTTGGACTCACCCTTCCCCCTCTTCCTTTTCTGCCTTCCCACCGCCCCACCAATCTGGGACCCCCCCCCTTCCCCATTCCCTTTGCGGGTTCAATGATATGCTCATTCTACCACACCCATATTCTCCTTCGAGTATCTGGGATAACCCCATTTTCCCTTTGTTTCCAGGTCACCCCTTCAACCCCATCACTATAACACACTATTCCTTCCCACACAAACTCATCTCCATGACACCAAATTCCTCCCCAATCCTCCCTATCTGTTTCACAACCCTCTCATCCCATTCCCAGTGACCAGGGTGCAGAAGCCAGTGTGATGCAGCAGCAGCAATAATTGCAGAGTTTGATACCAAGAGTCCCTTGTGAACTTGTCTCTGGATTCAGTAACTGTGATGGTTACATATCCAGTATGCAGCTTATTTCAACTTTTTCCCCAGTTTGATCACGGTAGTGTGTCACTTGGTGAGGTGACTGAGAAAATCTCTTCAAAGTTCAAACTAAAACTTATTATCAGAGTATTTGCATGTCACTGCGTACAACCCTGAGATTCTATTTCTGTGTGCATACTTAGAAAGATGTATAGAATCGTAACTGTAAACAGTACCTGTAAATAGTAAACATCAGTAACTGTAAACTGTGCAAATACAGATATAAATAAGTAGCAATAAATAATGAACATGTAATAACAAGATGAAAGAGTCCTTAAATGAGTCTAGTTATCCCCTTGATGGGATGAGCCTGATGGTTGAGGGGTAGTAACTGTTGCTGAACCTGATGGTGTGAGTCCTGAGGCAGCAGAAAGAAAAGAGCATGGCCTGGGTGGTGAAGATCTTTGAAGATGGATGCTGCTTTTCTACAACAACATCTCATGTAGATGTTCTCAATGGTTGGGAGGGTTTTACCCGTGATATATTGGGCTGAATCTACTACCTCCTGTAGGATTTTACACTTAACAGCATTGGAGTTCCCAGACCAGACTGTGATGCAGCCAGTCAGCACACTTTCCACCACACACTTATAGTTTTTCTGAGGTTTTTGTTTGCATGTCTAACCCCCGCAGACTCCTGAGGAAGTAAAGGCACTGCCGTGATTTCTTTGCAGTTATATTTATAGGATGTGTTCAGGACAGGTCCTCTGAGATAGTGACACTCTTCACCTCTGATCCTCCAATAATTACTGGCTCCTGGACCGTGGATCATGTAGACTCCCTCTCTTGAAGTCTTCAATCAGTTCCTTGGTCTTACTGACATTGTGTGAGAGGTTGTTGTTATGACAAATTTTCATTCTTCCTCCTGTATACTGATTCATCACCACCTTTGATACGGCGCACAACCCTGGTGTTATCAGCGAACCTATATATGGTGTTGGAGCTATATTTAGCCACACAGTTATGGGTGTAAAGGGAGTAGAGCAGAGGGCTAAATGGAGAATGTAGAGGAGATGTTTTTGTAAATTGAACTGACTAGGGTCTACGTGAGGAAATCCAGGATCCGATTGCAAAAGAGGGTATTGTAGCCCAGGTCTTGGAGATAACTGATTTCTTTAGAGGGGATGATGGTGCTAAATGCTGAGCTGTAATTGATAAAGAGCATCTTGATGTATGCATCATTGCTATCCGGATGTTCTAGGGTTGTGTGAGGAGTCGAGAAAGCATCCGCTGTAGACCTGTTGCTTTCATAGGTGAATTGGGGCAGATCCAAGTTGCCAGTCAGACGGGAGCTGATTTGCTTCAACACCAGCCTCTCAAAACACTTAATCACAGTGGATGTAAGTGCCACTGGACAATAGTCATTCAGACAGGTTACCACACTCTTCTTGGGCACCGGTATAATTGAAGCCTACTTGAAGCAGGTGAGTACCACAAATTGCCAGAATGAGATGTTGGAAGACATCTGTGAACAGGTCTTCAGTGCTCAGCCAGGTACTCCATCTGGACCTGATGCTTTCCTTGGATTCACTCTCTGAAGGCAGCCTGCATGTTATCTTCAGATACTGAGACCAAAGGATCATGGGGAAACATGGGAGTGCATGATGGTTCCTCCCTGTTCTGGTGATCAAAGCGAGCATAGAAGGCATTAAGTTCATCCGGAAGTGAAGACCTGCTGTTTCCAATGTCACAACATTCACATTTGGTTCAAGCCCTGCCACAGCTGTCGAGCATCCTTCGTTGATTCCTGCCTAGTCTGGAATCTCCACTTCGACTGACAGATAGCTTTCCGGGGATCACACCTGCACCTCTTGTAGCATTCTTGATCTCCAGACTTGAATGTCTCTGATTTGGCCCTCAGCAGATCCTGGATTTCATTGTTTATCCAAAGCTTCTGATTGGGAAACCCTGAATGATTTCATGGAGACATCCTCATCCACAACTGTTATGACATTGGTATAGTCACTCAGGTTCTCAGGTGAGTTCTTGAACATGACCCAGTCCACTGACTCAGTTCCTCCACCTCTTGCAACCAACTCTTAGTTGCCTTGACCTCTGGAGCCTTGTTCTTTAGGCTCTGTCTGTATGCAGGTAGCAGGAGTACGGCCAAATGATCCAACTTGCCCTCAGGAAGTAACGATAGGCATTCCCACCTTGGGAGCAGATGAACGGCCTCACCCCAGTGTGAAGTTGCTGATATAACTTCAGCTGAGATGACTTAGTGAATTCCTTCACACATTCTGAGTAGGTGAACAGTCTTTCCCTACTATGGACTGACTAATGTGCCAATAAGTCAGATGATTGAGTGAATGCCTTCCCACAGTCTGAGCAGATGAATAGCATTTCTCCAGTGTTAAGTGACTGTTGCTCCCAGAGGTGGTGTGTCTGCGGGTCGGCTGAATGAGAGAACCCCTTCCCACACTGAAAGAAGGACAATGCTTTCTCTCTGCTATCAATTCTCTGGCAATTCATTGTCATAGATCAGACAGAGTGAATCCCTCACACGGTCAACATTCATGCGAGGAAAATATGCACTGTGTGTTTAATATTAAATTCATTAGATAAACTCCTTTAGAAATGAAATTGAGTGTATTAGCCACTTACAAGTGACTTATAGTTGACTTATCACCTATATTCCGGTCGTGTTTAACACCCCCTCCTCACCGGGGTCGGCCGGTCCGCAAGAATATTGTCAATATTAAACTGGTCCGCGGTGCAAAAAAGGTTGGTGACCCCTGATTTAAACTAGCTGGCTAGCTGCCAAGGAGCTACACTATTGATGCCCTACGTGATGAGGCCAAACTCCCTGTAGAATTGCTTAAAATTGTAATAGAAAGGTAAAGGAGGAGGCGAAGATGGCGGCGAGACGGCAGCGCGTGCGGCCACTTCGGTGGTGATGTCTGTTATCTGTCAAGCAGGGAACCGTGTACAATTCTGATTTGATGGAGACAGACGTGAGAGTATGGAGGAACATCCGGAAAACTTCTAAAATGCCTGCTTCGCTGCCACTGCTACTGTGTGGTAACCGGAATCTCCGGAGCAGAAGGCCCCGAAATCCTCGGCTTTGCTTGTTTCAGTGGCCGGGGCGAGGTCGAAGGCGCTCGGCAGAGGATGGCGCTCGGGAGGCTGTATTGGAGGGGCTGGTCAGAGGCTCGAAGTTTTCAGAGGGATGGACTCAGTGTCGGCTGTGGTCGGCTGCTTCTAAGGCATCGGCAAGTTGACGGTGCCTGGAAGCTTATGGCAGGGAGTTTCTTCCTTTGCCACCACTATCGGAGACTCGGAGTCTATCGACTCGGGGACTTTGAGACTATTTTTACCGTGCCCATGGTTTGTTCTTCATCAAATTATGGTATTGTTTTGCACTGCTGTAACTATATGTTATAATTATGTGGTTCTGTCAGTGTTAGTCTTTGGTTTGTCCTGTTTTCTGTGAGCTCACTCCGGAGAAACATTGTATCATTTCTTGATGCATGTATGCATTTCTAAATGACAATAAAACAGGACTGAGTGTTCTCATAATCTGAAAAAAAAATAAACATGATAATATAATATAAGTACATATTTTAATGTCACATTTGCTGCATATACCCAACTTGGTTTACAAATTAGACAAAATCACTAAACAAAGTATTACATACACCCTTGGAGGTCGACGGGGGGGGAGGGTGGAAAATATGGGGTTGTGGGGGGTGGGGGTGCTACCTCCCTGAAATGGTGGTACTACCTCCCTGAAAAGGGTTTTTGCAGGGTGCGATGTCTGCAATGCAGTTGAAGAACTGATCTCCAGGGAACAAATGCTGGTGTGTTTTCGGCACCCCGGTTCCAATGGATTTCACTGAGCTACAACAGAAAACTTAATTTCAGACACAAAGCACGTTCTCAACTAGGATGAGATACTTCTTCATTTCAAAGGCTCAACAACAGATATTCCTGGACAGAGAAGGCAAAATCGACATGCTTGCGATTCATGTACATCAATTTGTTAACATTTTCAGCCTGTAAAAAAGATTTACAAAAGGATGGCATTTCAGTTGAGATCATTTTTGTCTGATGTCACACTGTTACAGCGAGGTTCAACCCCAGTTGGAGGAACAACTTCTGAGAGAAACATAGAAACATAGAAAATAGGTGCAGGAGTAGGCCATTCGGACTTTCGAGCCTGCACCGCCATTTATTATGATCATGGCTGATCATCCAACTCAGAACCCCGCCCCAGCCTTCCCTCTGTACCCCCTGACCCCCGTAGCCACAAGGGCCATATCTAACTCCCTCTTAAATATAGCCAATGAACTGGCCTCAACTGTTTCCTGTGGCAGAGAATTCCACAGATTCACCACTCTCTGTGTGAAGAAGTTTTTCCTAATCTCGGTCCTAAAAGGCTTCCCCTCTATCCTCAAACTGTGGCCCCTCGTTCTGGACTTCCCCAACATCGGGAACAATCTTCCTGCATCTAGCCTGTCCAATCCCTTTAGGATCTTATACGTTTCAATCAGATCCCCCCTCAATCTTCTAAATTCCAATGAGTACAAGCCCAGTTCATCCAGTCTTTCTTCATATGAAAGTCCTGCCATCCCAGGAATCAATCTGGTGAACCTTCTTTGTACTCCCTCTATGGCAAGGATGTCTTTCCTCAGATTAGGGGACCAAAACTGCATACAATACTCCAGGTGTGGTCTCACCAAGGCCTTGTACAACTGCAGTAGTACCTCCCTGCTCCTGTACTCGAATCCTCTCGCTATAAATGCCAGCATACCATTTGCCTTTTTCACCGACTGCTGTACCTGCATGCCCACTTTCAATGACTGGTGTATAATGACACCCAGGTCTCGTTGCACCTCCCCTTTTCCTAATCGGCCACCATTCAGATAATAATCTGTTTTCCTATTTTTGCCACCAAAGTGGATAACTTCACATTTATCCACATTAAATTGCATCTGCCATGAATTTGCCCACTCACCCAACCTATCCAAGTCACCCTGCATCCTCTTAGCATCCTCCTCACAGCTAACACTGCCACCCAGCTTCGTGTCATCCGCAAACTTGGAGATGCTGCATTTAATTCCCTCATCCAAGTCATTAATATATATTGTAAACAACTGGGGTCCCAGCACTGAGCCTTGCGGTACCCCACTAGTCACCGCCTGCCATTCTGAAAAGGTCCCGTTTATTCCCACTCTTTGCTTCCTGTCTGCTAACCAACTCTCCACCCACACCAATACCTTACCCCCAATACCGTGTGCTTTAAGTTTGCACACTAATCTCCTGTGTGGGACCTTGTCAAAAGCCTTCTGAAAATCCAAATATACCACATCCACTGATTCTCCCTTATCCACTCTACTAGTTACATCCTCAAAAAATTCTATGGGATTCGTCAGACATGATTTTCCTTTCACAAATCCATGCTGACTTTGTCCGATGATTTCACCGCTTTCCAAATGTGCTGTTATCACATCCTTGATAACTGACTCCAGCAGTTTCCCCACCACCAACGTTAGGCTAACCGGTCTATAATTCCCCAGTTTCTCTCTCCCTCCTTTTTTAAAAAGTGGAGTTACATTAGCCACCCTCCAATCCTCAGGAACTAGCCAGAATCTAACAAGTTTTGAAAAATTATCACTAATGCATCCACTATTTCTTGGGCTACTTCCTTAAGCACTCTGGGATGCAGACCATCTGGCCCTGGGGATTTATCTGCCTTCAATCCCTTCAATTTACCCAACACCACTTCCCTACTAACATGTATTTCGCTCAGTTCCTCCGTCTCACTGGACCCTCTGTCCCCTACTATTTCTGGAAGATTATTTATGTCCTCCTTAGTGAAGACAGAACCAAAGTAATTATTCAATTGGTCTGCCATGTCCTTGCTCCCCATAATCAATTCACCTGTTTCTGTCTGCAGGGGACCTACATTTGTCTTTACCAGTCTTTTCCTTTTTACATATCTATAAAAGCTTTTACAGTCCATTTTTATGTTCCCTGCCAGTTTTCTCTCATAATCTTTTTTCCCCTTCCTAATTAAGCCCTTTGTCCTCCTCTGCTGAACTCTGAATTTCTCCCAGTCCTCAGGTGAGCCACTTTCTCTGGCTAATTTGTATGCTTCTTCTTTGGAATTGATACTATCCCTAATTTCTCTTGTCAGCCATGGGTGCCCTACCTTTCTTGATTTATTCTTTTGCCAAACTGGGATGAACAATTGTTGTAGTTCATCCATGCAACTTCTAACTGAGCTTGGATCAGGCACGCAGACTGACCATTCAGTTCTCTGACTGTATCAGAATGGGCCATTTCTGCCTGTCTTCAATCTGTGACGTGATTCAGCTTGTCTCTCTCCATTTGTAATATTTCAAGGACTAAACTGAAATCAGTGAAGGATGCTCAAGAGCTGTGTCAGGGCTTAAATACTCTGCCCTCTTACAAAAGTGAAATAAAGAGACGTAGGTGACAACAGAGCTTCACTTCCAGAGTGTCTATGTTTGCTTTGACCATCAAAACTTGGAGGAAATTTCATGGTCTCACAGACCCTGATGACCCTGTGATTTCAGTCTCTGTGGTTGACGTGGGAACATCCTTCAGGAGGGTGAACTCATGGAAAACATCCAGCCCAGATGCAGCAGCTGGACTAGTACTGAAGACATGTGCTGATCAACTGGCTGGAGTGTTCACCAATATCTTCAACACCTCACTTCAGCAGTCTGACGTACCCACCTGCTTCAAGCAGGCCTCAATTATACCGATGCCTAAGAAGAACGTGGTAACTTGGCTCAATGACTATCGTCCAGTAGCACTTACGTCCACCGTGATGAAGTGTATTGAGAGGATAGTGATGAAACTCTGCCTGGAAGCTACTTTGATCACATCCAGTTTGCCTACAGGCACAACAGGTCTACAGTAGGTGCCATTTCATTGGCTCTTCACTCAACCCTGGAACATCTGGGTAGCAGTGATGCATACATCAGGGTGCTCTTTATCAACTACAGGTCAGCATTGAATACTATCATCCCCTCACAACTAATCAATAAGCTTCAAGGCATTGACTTCAATACTCCTTTCTGTAAATGGATCCTCGATTTCCTCACTTTTGGACCCAAGTCAGTTCACATTGGTAACAATATTTCCTCCACGATCTCCATCAGCATGGGTGCACCACAGGGCTGTGTGCTTAGCTTCCTGCTCTACTTGTTTTACACTGAAACTGTGTGGCTAAGCACAGCTCCAATTTCATATTTAGGTTTGCTGATGACACCACTGTCATTGTCAGAATCAAAGGTGATGACAAATCAGCTGAGAGGAGAGAGATTGAAAATCTGGCTGAGTGGTGTCACAACAGTAATATTTTACTCAATTTCAGCAAGACCAAGCAGCTGATTATTGACTTCAGAAGGAGGAGAATGGAGGTCCATAAACCAGTCTTCATTGGGTGGAGAGCATCAGCATCTTCAAATTCCCTGGTGTTATCATTTCTGAGGATCTGTTCTAGGCCCATTCTCCTGTCTTCTCCCCATAACTTTTCACACCCTGTCTAATCAAGAACCTATCTTCTTCCACCTCAGATGCACCCAATGACCTGGTCTTTGCAGCCTCCTGCTGTAACAAATTCCATCACTTTACCACATTCTAGCTAAAGAAATTCCCCCTCATCTCCATTCAAAATGTATGTCCTTCTATTCTGAGGCTGTGCCCTCTGGTCCTAGACTCCCCAACCACAGGAAACATCCTGTCCAAATCCACTCCATCTAGTCCTTTCAAAATTCGATATATTTCAAGTAGATTGTCCCCTCATTCTTCTCATTTCTAGTGAGTCATCAATTGCTCCTCATGCACTAACTCTTTTATCCGAGAATCCTCAGGGAGTGGTGTATCAAAAAGGTGGCGTCCATTATTTAAGGACTTCCAGAACCCAGGACATACCCTTTTCTCATTGTTACCATCAGGTAGGAGGTACAGAGGCCTGAAGGCACACACTTAGCGACTCAGGAACAGCTTCTTCCCCTCTGCCATCTGATTCCTAAGTGGACATTGAATCTTTGGATACTACCTCACTTTTTTTCATAATACACAGTATTTCTGTTTTTGCACTTTTTTTTAATCTGTTCTATATACATAATTGATTTACTTGTTTATTATTACAATTATTTTTCTTTTTTTTCTCTGCTAAATTATGTATTGCATTGAAATGCTGTTGCTAAGTTAACAAATTTCACGTCACATGCTGTTGATACCTGATTCTGAATCATTCTTGTGAACCATCGGCAAGAGCTTGCAGACAGCTTCAAAACTAATGGATACTCTTCTTCTAAATATACTTTTCCTCTTCTTCTGAACTGGGATCGATTGCAACCTGTATTTTCCATATGCATTTTTGGGCTGACTGAACAATCTAGGTCTTATCTCCTGGGGGATTCGGTGTGGAGAGCAGCTATGGCTGTCACTAGGGGTGTATGCTGCATCGATTCCTAATGACGAAATATGAACCTGAGGTCAGCACCATCACTCTGCACTGATTAAAGCATCAAGCAAGATGAAAGTTAATGAGGATGAGAGTGGGAAATGAATGGGTTTTCCACTGTCTGCATTTGACTGGTCTCCTTCTCGCTGCTGCCAATGGAAAGTACAGGACTCTTGGGTCTGAAGGTTCGATTGTCTTGGTAGCTTATGGATCATGGCTGTGGACTCACTTTGATATTTTATGTCCTCATTGCTGCAGTGCCTTACTATTTTCACAATTTGGTCAAGACGCTTCAGCACAGTACTACACCTATGGCTATGATCTGAGGCCATCGACACAGCACTGAACTGACTCGGTGGCTGTGGCCACGGCCATCGTCTTCTGGACTGCTTTACTCATCTTAGCAACTCGTGGCTGTGAGTTCATTTCTGGGGACTCTATGATTTGGTGTTTAATATTTTGTGTGTTATTTGTTCACCCTTTGCTGTTTGTGCGATTTGTTCTTATTTATGAAGATTTGTTGGTTTTGTTGTGTGGGGGTTTTCTTGATGAAGGGTCTCAGCTTGAAACATCAACTGTTTACTCTTTGGCGTTGCTGCTGCCTGGCCTGTTGAGTTCCTCCAGCATTTCGTGTGTGTTACTTTGGACTTACAGCATCTGCAGATTTTCCCGCGTTTGCAAGAAGACGAATCTGAAGGTTGTAAACGGTATACATACTTTGATAACAAATGTATGTTGAACTTTGAACATAATGGCCCTAGTCCTAAACTCGATGCCCTGGCTTATGAAGGCCAGCGTGCTAAAAGTCGCTTTCACCACACTGTCACCTTGTGCAGCCATTTTCAGTGAACTATGTACTTGTATTCCCAGCTCCCCCATCCCACAACTCTCATCAGTGCCTTGCCATTCACTGTATAGGTCTTGCCCTGGTTTGAATATCTAAAATGCACCACCTCATAATGATCTAAATTGAAAACCATTTGGAATTCCTCAGCCCATCTCCTTGACTGATCAAGATGTGTTTGTATTTCTTTACCAACTAGACCCCCAAATTTGGTATCAGCAGCAACGTTGCTGTTGTTGTCAAATACAATCACATCCAAACACAGAAAATGAATAGCAGAGGTCTGTCCCAGTACCCACCAGGCATAGTACCATAATCCGTTGGTAACCTGTACCAGAATGAATCACATAATCCAGTGGTAACTGAATTGCATTTAATCCGAAGTTCAAAGTAAATTTTATTATTGACCATATGCAACCCTGAAATTAATTTTCCTGTGGGTGTACTCAACAAATCCATATAATTGTAACTATGAAAGATCAATGAAAAATCAACCAGATTGCAGAAGACAACAAACTGTGCAAATGTAAATATAAATAACTAGTGATAAATAACAATAGCATGAAATAACAAGATAAAGAGTCTTTTAAGTGAGATCATTGGTTGTGGGAACATCTCAATAGATTAGTGTAGTTATCCCCTTTTGTTCAAGAAGCTGTGGGGTAATAACTGTTCTTGATCCTGGTGGTGCAGTTCCTGAGCCTCTTGTACCTTCGAACTGATGACAGCAGCGAGAAAAGAGCATGACCTGGGTGGTGAGGATCTCTGATGATGGATGCTGCTTTCCTACAACAGTGTTTCATGTAGATGTGCTCAATGGTTGGGAGGACTTTATCCGTGATGTACTGGGTGGAATTCACTACCTTTTGTAGGATTTTCTGTTTAAATGCATTGGTGTTTCCATACCAGGCCATGTTGCAACCAGTCAGCACACTCTCCACTACACAACTATAGAAGTTTGTCAAAGTTTTAAATGCCATGCCAAATCTCTTCAGTTTCATATGGAAGTTGAGGCCATGCTTTTGTCGCAATTGCACTTAAGTGCTGAATCCATGACAGATCCTCAAATAGTAACACATGGGAATTTAAAGTTGCTAATCCCCTCCACCTCTGATCTTCTGATGATTACTGACTCGTAGACCTCTGGTTTCCCTCTCCCTGAAGTCTACTATCAATCCCCTGGTCTTATTGACATTGAGTGAGAGGTTGTTGTTATTACACCACTCAGCCAAATTTTCAGTCTCCCTCCTGTATGCTGATTCATCACCATCGGCTCACAACAATGGTGTCATCACCAAACTTGAAAATGACATTGGAGCAGTGCTAAGCCACACAGTCATAGGTGTAAAGTGAGTAGGGCGGGGGGCTAAACACATATCCCTGTGGTGCACCTGTGCTAATGGAGGTCATGGAGGAGATGTTGTTGCCAATCTGAAATGACTGGGGTCTACAAGTGAGGAAATCCAGGATCCAATTGCACAAAGGTTATTGAGACCAAGGTCTTGGAGTGTATTAATTAGATTTGAGGCAATGATAGTATTGAGTGCTGAGCTGTAGTCGATAAAGAGCATCCTGATGTATGCATCTTTGCTGTCCAGATGTTCCAGGGTTGAATGAAGAATGAATGAAATGGCATCTGCTGTGGACCTGTTGTGCCAGTAGGCAAATGGAAGCGGATCCAAGTCACCTCTGAGGCAGGAACTGAGATCATCACCAGCCTCTCAAACTCATTACTGTGGGTGAAAGTGCAACTGGGTGATAATCATTGAGGCTGGTCACCACACTCTTGTTGGCCACCGGTAATAATTGAAGCCTGCTGGAGGCAAGTGGGTACCACCAAAGTGAGAGGTTAAAGATCTCAGCCCGTTGGTCAGCACAGATCTTTAGTACGTGGCCAGGTACCCCGACTGGCCTGGATGCTTTCCTTGGATTCACCCTCCTGAAGGCAACCTGCACATCAGCTTCAGATACTGAGATCAAATGATCTTTGGGAATTGTGGGCTATGTTCCCTCTAAACTGTGCACGTGTGTGCGTGCACACACGTTTTTCAACCAGCGCAAAAAGGAAATTGATGTGCTCACAAAAGGTTAGTTACCTAAAATAATGTAGTAATTAATAATTATACTTACTGACAATAATCTTTTAGTTAAATGTTTCTGTTAACTATTTAGTCGTTTTTTCAAATACCACAATTCACGTCACTAATTTACGTCACCTCACCTTTCCTGGTCCGGTTTGTACAGCTGCATCACGGCGGCAGCCATCTTTGGTGGACAGTGTTCATATTGTAAAGTTTACAAAGATCTGTTTCAAATCCTGTAGATAGTTTACTATGTTTTTATTGAAAAAGATCAGTCAAATGACCCTGTGGTACTGATACTGTCACAAGAAATGGATAAACATCACATACAAAGTAGCTTTGCAGGTTTTAAGGGATGTCTTTGATGAACTGGCTGCACTATGCAAGATTCTGCAAAAGAGTGGCCTGACACCGATTGATTCACTTCATTTTGCGCGAGGCAAAATTAACAAGATAAGAAAGCTGTATCTGGGAGACAATGTTTTGTGGAGTGACAAAGTTAAAGTTTTGCTAAGCCAACAAGATGAAGAAAACATCACAGCAGATGCAAGTTTGCTGTTGACTTTTATAAATAGTCTTTGTGTTCATTTAGAAGAAAGGTTTCCTGAAGATGAGGTACAAGAATGGTCAGCTTTTGATTTCTCCGCAACTGCAGATTGTGACTTCACATTTGGCGATGAACAAGTTAATGCCTTATGTCTAAAATATCATGATTTTCCAGCTGACAATACTGTAATAGTTAGACAGTTTAATGATTTCAAATTTTCTGTGCAAGAAAAAAATTAATCCAAACTGATTTCAAACTTTGCTCAAATGGTGGCATTTGTACTTCAAGATGAACAGTTTTGCGACCTTGCACAGTTGATGGACATTGGGGCAACCTTTCTTGCGTCTAGTGTGGACTGTGAGCGAGGTTTTAGCCTACTGAATCAACTCAAAAACAAGCTGAGAAACCGTTTAGGTGAATGTCATTTGGATATATATGTTAATGAGAATCAAAAGCTATCAATTGGATGGAAGTTCTTTTAGTCTAGATAGAGTTTACAAAGAGTGGGTAAACGCCAAAGACAGGAGAGAGAAAAAATAACTGAGCGACTTAAATATGTACGTTATTTTGTTGTTATTCTGTGCAGTTTTATGTCAAATACTTTGTAAACCTACATAAACTGTGCCATGTGTGCATTCAGTCTGCACATATTTTTGTCACAAGAAAAAATTTGCACAACGTAAGATTTTTGCGCACACTGACTACTAAAAATTAGGGGGAACATTGGTTGTGGGGGTTCATTATGGTTTCTCCATGTTCTGACAGTCAAAGCAAGTATAGAAGGTTTTGATGTCACCTGGAAGCAAAGTCCTGCTGCCTCCCATATTACTTGATTAAATTTTGTAAATTAAGGTGATGGCATTCAAGCCCTGCCATAGCTGTCGAGCATCCTTTGTTGTTTCAAATTTGGTCCAGAATCTCCACTTTGCCTGTGAGATGGCTTTCCAGAGATCACACCTGCACCACTTGTAGCTTTTTTGTCTCCAGACTTGAATGCCTCTGATCATCGTCACTGAGGAGGACGATCGAAGGGCCTTCCTGAAGATAAATCCAAGGAAGGCGACGGGCCCAGATGGCATCCCAGGACGGGTTCTCCGGGCCTGTGCAAGTGAGCTAGCTGGAGTGTTTGCTGACATCTTCAGCTGCTCCTTGCTTCAATCTAAGATCCCCTCGTGTTTTAAGAAGGCAACGATAATCCCAGTGCTGGAGAAGAGCAAGGTGGCATGCCTGAATGACTATCGACCTGTGGCTCTGACATCAATTACTATGAAATGCTTCGAGAGATTGGTTATGGCACACATCAACCACAGCCTACCAGTCAACCTCGACGCTTTGCAATTCGCCTACTGGAGCAACAGCTCAACGGCAGATGCCATCTCCCTGACCCTACATTCCTCCTTAGAACATCTGGAGAATAAAGATGCATACGTAAGGCTCCTTTTCATTGACTACAGCTCTGCCTTTAATACCATCATGCCAAGTAAACTGATTCCTAAGCTCCAGAACCTCGGCCTTGGCACTCAGATCTGCAGCTGGATCTTCAACTTCCTCACAGACAGGACCCAGGATGTAAAAAGAGGGGACAAGCTGTCCTCTACAATCACTCTGAGCACCGGTGCCCCACGAGGCTGTGTACTCAGCCCCCTGCTGTACTCACTGTACACCCATGATTGTGTAGCCAAGTTTCCATCAAACTCAATATATAAGTTTGCTGATGACACAACAATTGTAGGCCGTGTATCGGATAATGATGAGTTTGAGTACAGAGAGGAAATTAAGAACCTGGTGGCATGGTGCGAAGACAATAACCTATCCCTCAATGTCAGCAAGACAAAGGAATTGGTTGTTGACTTCAGAAGGAGTAGCGGACCGCACAACCCAATTTACATCGGTCGTGCACAAGTGGAACAGGTCAAAAGCTTTAAGTTCCTTGGGGTCAATAGCACAAATGACCTGACTTGCTCCAACCGAGCAGAGTTCACTGCCAAGAAGGCCCACCAGCGCCTTTACTTCCTGAGAAAACTAAAGAAATTTGGCCTGTCCCCTAAAACCCTCACTAATTTTTATAGATGCACCATAGAAAGCATTCTTCTAGGGTGCATCACAACCTGGTATGGAAGCTGTCCTGTCCAAGACTGAAAGAAGCTGCAGAAGATCGTGAACACGGCTCAGCACATCACACAAACCAATCTTCCGTCCTTGGACTCACTTTACACCGCACGCTGTCGGAGCAGTGCTGCCAGGATAATCAAGGACACGACCCACCCAGCCACACACTTTTCGCCCCTCTTTCCTCTGGAAGAAGGTTCAGGAGCTTGAAGATTCGTACAGCCAGATTTGGGAACAGCTGCTTTCCAACTGTGATAAGACTGCTGAACCTGGATCTGGGCCGTACCCTCCAAATATCCGGACCTGCCTCCCGGTTTTTTTGCACTACCTTACTTCCCATTTTTCTATTTTCTATTTATGATTCATCATTAAAATTTTTAATATTTGCTAAATTTAACTATTTTTAATATTAATATTTGTAATCCAGGGAGTGTGAAGCACAGAATCAAATATCGCAGTGATGATTGTACATTCTAATACCAATTGTTTGGCGACAATAAAGTATAAAGTATAATAAAGTATACAGTATCTGGCCCTCAGCAAATTTTGGATCTCACGGTTCATCCAAGGCTTCTGATTGAGGAAGTCCCTGGATGGCTTAGTGGGGTCACACTTACCTACAGCTTTTTCATAAAGTCTATTACAACCATAGTGTATTCAATCACATCTCCAGATGAGTACTTGAACTTGCCAGTCTACTGATTTAAAACAGTCCTGTAATTATTCCTCTGACTCCTGCGACTAGTTCTTCATTGTTCTAGTGCCTGGAGTCTTGATTTTTATCCTCTGCTATAGCTGAGAAGCAGGACCTCAATCTTGGGATTGCTGCCTGTGCAACATGACAGTGAGTATAGAAATAGAATGAGGTAGTGGATGAATGTGTGTATGAAGGATTGGAGCAAGGGGCAGGGATTCAGATTTCTGGATAATTGGGACCTCTTCTGAGGCAGGTGTGAGCATGGGTTACACTTGAATCCAAGGAGGACCAATATCCTGGTGGGGAGGTTTGCTAATGCTATTGGGGAGGGTTTAAACTAGATTTGCAAGGGTATCGGGAACCAAATTGAATAGGAAGAAGATGGTGGTTGGCGCACAAGTAGAGACAGCTTGTCAAGTGTTTATGAGGAAGGATAATGTTGATGTTAATGTTAATGTTAACCCCCCCCCCCAGTTTCACCTGTCACCTTGTGTTTCTTACTCCCTTACCCTACCTTCTAATTCTGACTTCTCATCTTTTTTTTTCCAGTGCTGAAAAAGGGTCTCAGCCTGAAACATCGACTATATTTTTTTCCATAGATGCTGATTGGCCTGTTGAGTTCCTCCAGCATTTTGCGTGCATAACCTACCAACTGATATGTCTTTGGACTGTGGGAGGAAACTGGAGCACCAGGAGGAAACCCATGTCAGAACGTAGAAACTCCTTACAGGCATGATAGGAATTTAACCCTGGCTGTTGATACTATGCAGCATCGTGCAAACCAGCACACTGCCATGCCGCCCCTGACTTTAAGACCATAGAACATAGGAGCAGAATTAGGCCATTTAGCCTATCGAGTCTGCTCCACCATTCCTTCACAGCTGATCTTGGATTTCACCCAACCTGCCTTGTCACCATATCCTTTGATGTCCTGACCCAACAGGAACTAAACAACTTCCACCTTAAATATACACAGACTTGGCCTCTACCACAGTCTGTGGCAGAGCATTCCACAGATTCACTACTCTCCGGGTAGAAAAATTCCTTCTTCACTCTGTTCTAAAGGGTTGCCTCTCATTGTTGAGACTGTTCCCTCTAGTTCTGGATTCCCCACCAGAGGAAACATCTTCTCCACATCCACCCTAGCTGGTCCTTTCAACGTTCAGTAGTTTTTAATGAGATACCCCCACATTCTTCTAAATTTCGATGAGTTCAGGCCCAAAGCTGCCAAACGCTCCTCATATGTTAACCCCTTCATTCCCGGAATTATCCTCGTGAACCTCCTCTGGACTCTCTCCAATGACAACACATCGTTTCTGAGATATGGGGGGGGGGCACAACTTTTGACAGCTATCACACCGCCTGCCTCTTGCCATTAAGTATATTGTTTGTGGGTGCTTGCTGCGTTAAAGTAGGTCCTGAGTTTTTAGCATGAAAACACTGATTGCGATTGTTTTTGAGACGTGGCGGCCAACCTCCCTTGCCCACACTTGCTCCGGCGCCTTGGATACCCAGAAATCTCCGCGACCTGCCGTCGGTGACACAGCGCAGGCGCAGGGGGACACGGTTTTCCCGAACACTGCGCATGCGACTAATGTACGACAACGTGTAGAGGATCGGCAGCAGGTAGGAGCTGGGCTCCGTGTCTGCACCGCCACTGCGGGACAATTGTTATGAGCTCTGGAATCACCGTTGCCTTGCATCCTGGGATATTCCCTGTTCCTTCCCTTTGTCTCCCCCCCACGATACGTACCCGGGCCCGGGAGAGCTGTCTGCTGATGGGGGTGGGGTCATTTCTGTGGTGCATGCGCATCGCCGTGACCGTGATGGACGGTTCTCGTTCAGAATCACAATCGGGTTTAATATCACCGGCATACGTCGTGAAATGTGTTACTTCTGCAGTAGCAGTATAATGTAATACTGTAATTCAGTTTTTATCACTGTGTAAGTACGTATATTTTTGCATCTGTATTTACTCAGGCATACAGGATACAGAGTCTATAGAAGTGAGGCAAAGAGACATTAACTTCACGGACCTTGTACGGATAGCAGAGGAGATGTTTGCTGCAAATCATTGTGGATAAATCGC
Source organism: Mobula birostris (assembly GCF_030028105.1). NCBI lineage: Eukaryota > Metazoa > Chordata > Chondrichthyes > Myliobatiformes > Myliobatidae > Mobula > Mobula birostris. The sequence goes on along the minus strand of NC_092380.1, from coordinate 37,302,258 downwards.
AAGGGCCTGGCAAGGTGTTCCCTCAGGCACTACGAGAGGAAAGTTTAGAAATTGCCTGGGTCCCCGCAGAGATATTAGCAACCGGAGAGATACCAGAGGATTGGAGGATAGCCAATGTACTGCTGTTTGAAAAAGGCTCTAAACAGAAATCAGGAAATTATAGACCAGTGAGTCTGACATCAGTTGTGGGAAAGTTATTGGAAGGTACTCTATGTGACTGGATATAGATGTATTTCAGTAGATGGACTGATTAAGGATAGGCAGCATAACTTGGTGTGTGGTAGGTGACGGGTAACTAATTTTGACAGAGTTTTTCAAGGACGTTACCAGGAAAGTGGATGACGGCAAGGCAGTAGATGTTGTCCACATGGACTTTGGCAAGGCCTTAATTTACAAGGTCCTGCTTTGTGGAAGAAGCCAGAGAGTGGTACTAGAGGGTTGCCTCTGTAATTGGAGTCCTGTGACTAGTGGTATTCTGCAGAGATCGGTGCTGGTTCCTTTGTTGTTTGTCATCCATATCAATGATAATGTGGTTAACTGGATCAGCAAATTTGCAGATGACTCCAAGACTGGAAGTGAGGAAGGCTGTTGTGGCCTGCGGAGGGATCTACATCAGCTGGAAAAATGGCAGATGGAATTTAATGCAGACAAGTGTGAGGTTTTGTACTTTGGCAGGACCAACCAGGTCCTATATAGTCTTATACAGTGACTGGTAGGGCACTGAGGGGTGTGGCAGAACAAAGGGATCTGGGAATATAGGTCCATAATTCGTTGGGAGTGGCGTCACGGGTAGACACACAGGTAGTCGTAAAGAAAGCTTTCGCCACACTGACCTTCATAAATCAATGTTTTGAGTATAGGAGATGGGATGTTATGCTGAAGTTGTAAAAGAAGTTGGTGAGCTCTAATTTGGAACTGTGTGCATTTCTGGTCACCTACCTACAGGAAAGATGTCAATAAGGTTGAAAGAGTGCAGTGAAAGTTTACAAGGATGTTGTTGGGTCTTGAGTTTCTAAGGAAGGATCGAATAGGTTATGACTGTAATCTTTTAGGATTAGGACACATAGAGGGGTAATTACAGCCAAGGTGCAGGACACAGGAAACAGGGTGACAGGCAGGAAAGGGAAAGGCGTGAAGGACCCCTTTGGACATCCCCCTCAACAACACTTTGGATACTGTCGTGGGGGTTGACCTAACAGAGGAAAGTCACAGTGGTTGGGTCTCTGATACCTAGTCTGCCTCTGTGACTCAGAAGGGAAGGGGGAAGATGAGAAACGCTTGGTGATGGGGGATTTGTGAGTTACGGGAACGGACAGGAGGTTCTGTGGGCAACAACAAGATTCCTGGGTGGTACGTTGCCAGGGTCTGAGATATCTCAGATCGAGTCCTCAGCATTCCTAAGTGAGAGGCTGAACAGCCAGAAGTCGTGGTCCATGTAGGTACCAATGACATAGGTAGGATGAGTGATGAGGTTCTGCATAGGGAGTTAGGTGCTAAATTAAAGGGCAGGGCCTCTAGGGTTGTAATCTCAGGATTGCTACCCATGCCATGTGCTAGTGAGGCCAGAACTATGGAGATTATACAGTTTAACATGTGGCTAAAGAGTTGGTGTAGGATAGTGGACAAAGATTTTTGGATCTTTGGGCTCTCTTCCAGGTAAATTGGGACTTATAAAGAAGGGATGACTTGCACCTGAACTGAAGGGAGACTAATATCCTTGTAAATGCTGCAGGGTGGGGTTTAAACTAGAGTTACAGGGGGATGGGAACCGGAGTGCCAGAACAGTTCGTGGAGAGATTGTGGAGGCAGATGTTGCTAAGACCTCAGACAAAGTTAGGAATGAAAAGATTGAGCATGGTTCAGCTAGTGTCTTGATGCGTTTATTTCAATGCATTGTATTGTAGGAAAGGCGGATGATAGTGCTGAAGGTGAGGTAGCTGGTTCACAAACAGGCAATGTGTAGTGAGTAGAGGCTGTTGATAGGGCAAAATTGCAGTCAACAGAACAAGTTGCAACATACCAGGTGGACAAAATCAAAGGGTGAAGGTGTTGTATTTGAATGTGCACAGTATATGGAATAAGGTAAATGAACTTGTAGCACAGTTGCAAATTGCAGGTATGATGTCGTAGGCATCATTGAATCGTGGCTGAAAGAAGATTATAGTTGGGAGATTTATGTCCAAGGATACCAATTGTATCAAAAGGATAGGCAAGAAGACAGAGGGGGTGGCATGGCTCTGTTGGTTTAAAAAAATGAAATCAAATTACAGTATTAGAAAGAGGTGACATTGGGTTGAAAGGTGTTAAATTATTGTAGATAGAGCTAAGGAACTGCAAAGGTAAAAAGATTCTGATGGGAGCAGTATACAGACCCCCAAACAGTAGTAAGGATGTGGCCTACAAATTACAATGCAAGATAGAAAATGCATGCCAAAAGGGGAATTTTTACAATCGTCATGGAGGACTTCAATATGCAAACAGATTGGGAAAATCAGATTAGTGCTGGATTTCAGGAGGGGAAGTTTCTGGCGTACCTGTGAGATGACTTTTTAGAGCAGCTTGTGGTTAAGCTCACTAGGGGATGAGCTATTCTGGACTGGGTTTAAAAATGCAAACACGAGGAATTTGCAGATGCTGGAAATTCAAGCAACCCACATCAAAGTTGCTGGTGAATGCAGCAGGCCAGGCAGCATCTCTAGGAAGAGGTACAGTTGACGTTTTGGGCCGAGACTCTTCATCAGGATGAACTGAAAGAAGAACTAGTAAGAGATTTGAAAGTGAGGGGGGAGAGGTAGATCCAAAATGATAGGAGAAGACAGGAGGGGGAGGGAGAAAGAAAAAGGGAGGTGGGGAAAAACCCAGAGGATGGGCAAGGGGTATAGTGAGAGGGACAGAGGGAGAAAAAGGAGAGAGAGAAGAAGAATGTGTATATAAATAAATAACGGATGGGGTACGAGGGGGACGTGGGGCATTAATGGAAGTTTGAGAAGTCAGTGTTCATGCCATCAGGTTGGAGGCTACCCAGACGGAATATAAGGTGTTGTTCCTCCAACCTGTTGTACAATGAACCAGAACTGATCAGAGAGCTTAAGGTAAAAGAACACTTGGTGATCATAATATGATCGATTTCACCCTGAAATCTGAGAAAGAGAGACTAAAGTCAGATGTATCAGTATTACAGTGGAGTAAAGAATTAGAGACGTGAGAGGAGTTGGCTAGAATTGATTAGAAAAGAACACTGGCAGGGATGACGACAGAGCAGCAATGGTTGGAATTTCTGGAAGCAATTTGGAAGGCACAGGATATATACATCACAAAGAGGAAGAAGTATTCTTGAGGAAAGAAGCATGGCTAATGAGAAGTCAAAGCCAAAGAGAGGGCATATAATAGAACAATATTAGTGGGAAGTTAGAGGATTGGGAAGCTTTTAAAGCCAACGGAAGGCAACTAAAATGTTGTTAGGAAGGAAAAGACGTAATAAGAAAGTAAGCTGGACAATAATATTAAGGAGGATACCAAAAGTTTCTTCAGATGCATAAAGTGTAAAAGAGAGGCAAGAGTGGATTTCAGACTGCTGGAAAATGATGTTGGAGAGGTAGTAATGGGGGACAATGAAATAGCGGGCAAACTGAATAAGTATTTTGCTTTAGTATTCACTATGCAGGACACTAGCAGTATGGTGGAAGTTCCAGGTTTCAGGGGTCATGAAGTGTATGAAGTTACCATATACCCCAGGATTCTGAAAGAGGTGGCTGAAGAGATAGAGGAGGCATTGGTAACGATGTTTCAAGAATCACTAGATTCTAGAATGGTTCTGAAAACTGGAAAATTGCAAATGTCATTTTATTCTTTAAGAAAGGAGAGAGGCAAATGAAAGGAAACTAGGCCAGTTAGTCTGACCTCAGTGGGAAGGAAGATGTTGGAGTCGAATATTAAGGATGACGTCTCGGTACTTGAAGGCACATGATAAAATAGGCTGTAGTCATCATAGATTTCTCAGAGGAAAATCTTGTCTGACAAGTCTGAAGAAATAACAAGCAAGATTGACAAAGGAGAATTGGTTGATATTGTGTATTTGGATTTTCAGAGGGCCTTTGACGAGGTGCCACACATGCAGCTGCTTAACAAGCTAAGAGCCCATGGTATTACAGGAAAGATTCAGGTGTGGATAAAGCAGTGGCAGACTGGCAGGAGGCAAACAGTGGGAGCAAAGGGAGCCTTTTCTGGTTGGCTGCCGGTGACTACTGGTATTCCATAGGGGTCTGTTTTGGGGTTGATTCTTTTTACGTTATATGTCAATGATTCTAATGATGGAATTGATTGGTTTGTTGCAAAGTTTACAGACGAGATTAAGATGGTTGGAGGGGCAGGTAGTTTTGAGGAAGTAGGCTACAGAAGGACTTGGACAGTTAGGAGAATGTGCAAAAAAATGGCAGCTGGAATACAGTGTCGGGAAGTGTATGGTCATGCACTTTGGTAGAAGAAATGAAAAAGGGTTTACTATTTTCCAAAAGGAGAGAAAATACAAGAAAGTGAGGTGCAAATAAACTTGGGAGTCCTTGTGCAGGATTCCCTAAAGGGAGTCTGTGGTGAGGAGGCAAATGCTATGTTAGCATTCATTTTGAGACTTTATAAAGCACTGGTGAGGCCTCACTTGGAGTGTTCTGGGCAGTATAGAGCCCCTTATCTGAAAAAGGATGTGCTGAAACTGGAGAGGGTTTAAAGAAGGTTCAAGAAAATGATTCCAGGATTCAACAGCTTGTCACATGAAGAGAGTTTGATGGCTCTGGGCCTGTATCTCTAGAATTCAGAAGAATGAGGGGTGACCTCTTTGAAACACATCGGATGGTGAAAGGCCTCATAGAGTGGATGTGGACAGATATTGCCTGTGGTGGGAGAGTCTAAGACCAGAGGACACAGCCTCAGAATAGAGGGTTGTCCTTTTAGAATGGAGATGAGGAGGAATTTCTTTAGCTGGAGAGCAGTGAACCTGTGGAATTCGTTGCCACCATCAGCTGTGGAGGCCAAGTCTTTATGTATATTTAAGGCAGAGGTTGATATATTCTTGATTGGCCAAGGCATGAAAGGATATGGGGAGAAGGCAGGAGATTGGGGCTGAGAGGAAAATTGGATCAGCCATGATGAAATGGTGGAGGAGACTCTGGGTTGTGCTGTGCTATGACTCTATAAATAAGTAGTGCAAAAATAGTAGTGAGCTCACGTTCATAGGTTCAGTGTTAATTCAGAAATCGGATGGCAAAGGGGGAAAAACCTGTTTCTGAATCGTTGAGTGTGTGCCTTCAGGCTTCTGTACTTCCTTCCTGATGGTAACAATGAGAAGAGGACATATCCTCAGTGATGGGGGTCCTTAAGGATGAATGCCACATTTTTGAAGCATCACTCCTTGAAGATGTCCTCGATGCTAGGGAGGCCAGTGCCCATGACGTAGCTGAGTAAGTTTACAACTTTCTGCAGCTCTGTCAATCCTGTGCGGTAGCCCCCCCACCACCCCCATACCAGATGGTGATGCAGCCAGTTTGAATGCTTTCCACTGCACATTTGTAGAAATTTTCATATGTCTTTGCTGACAACCAAATCTTCTCAAACTCCTCCTGAAATATATTCGTATTGGTCTTGAATCACTCAAGGCCATGTGAAGAGCCAATGGGATGGCATCTGCTGTAGATCTCTTGTGGCGAAAGGCAAGTTGCAAGTGGGTCCTGGTCCTTGCTGAGACAGGAGTTAATTATAGCCATTATCAACCTCTCAAAGCATTCCATCACTGTAGATGTGAGTGCTACTGGACGATAATCATTAAGGCAGTTTATCCTGCTCTTTTTGGGCACCAGTGTGATTATTGTCCTTTTGAAGCAGATGGGAACTTTTGACTATAACGATGAGCAATTGAAAATATCTTTGAACACACCTGCCATTTGGTTGGTACAGGTTTTCAGAGCCCTGCCAGGTACTCCATTGGGGCCTCTGTCCTTGCTAGGGTTCACCCTCCTGAAAGACAGTCTGCTGTCAGCCTCCGTGGGGATTTTTGGGTATAGTGACAATTCTAGTGCTTTCCCCAGCAGTCTGTAGAATGTGTTTGGAAGCGCAAGTGTAGGGAATGGAAGCGGATGGACTGTCTGTCAGACAGTGCCAAGCACCAGATATCTAAATCCAATGTTTAGGAACTCGGAACAAAAATATACTTCCGAGTTCATTTCAGATGAAGAGTCTACCTTCCAGTCAAGGAAAATGTCAGTTAGTGCTGAATGGAAAAACAGAACAAAATTCTTCCATGACATTTAGTTCTTGAGAAAATCACCTGTTTTAACTCTTTCTCTGGGCCTTTCTACCCATTAGAACATGTTTTGTCCCATTCTCTCTGAGTACATATTGATATAAACACCTTTCTCCTGGGTAAGAAAAGTGGCACACTCCAAATCAAAATATGACTGTGCTCCCCTCCATGTTGTGATGTTAGCATTCATTTTGAGAGGTCTAGAATATAAAAGCTGAGGCTCTATAAAGCAGTGGTGAGGCCTCACTTGAAGTATTGTGAGCAGTTTTGGATCTTTACAAAGGAAATGCTGATGTTAGAGAGGATTCAAAGAAGGTTCATGAAAATGATTCTAGGACTGAATGATTTGTCATGTGAAAAGAGTTTGATATTCTGCACTCACTGGAATTCAGAAGAATGAGAATGGATCTCATTGAAACAGATCTAATGTTGAACAGCCTTGATAGAGTGCACGTGTGGAGGATATTCTCTGTGGTGGGAGAGACAACGACCAGAAGGCATAGCCTCAAAATAGCAAGGTGTCTTGGAGATATGGAGATGAGGAAGAATTTCTTTAGGCAGACAGTGTTGAATTTATGGAATTCGTTGCTACAGGCAGCTGTGGAAGGCAAGTCAAGGGACAGAGGTTGTTGATTCTTCACTAGTCAAAGCATGAAAGGATACGGGGAGAAGGCAGGAGATTGGGGCTGAGAGGGAAATGGATCAGTCATGATGAAATGGCAGAGTAAACTCAGTGGGCCAAATGGCTTAATTCTGCTCCCATATCTTATGATCTTATCTTCATTGGCATTACCATCAATGAGTTCACCACTGTCAATCACCTTGGGTGGTGGGAGAGAGGGTCAGAGTAATCAGAAAGCCTCCAGGATAAGTCATGTAATATCATGTGCTCTTTGTAGCGCTGTGGGATATGACCAGAACTTGAAATAACACAAGTAGAGAGAGACAAATTGAGCCACATCACAGAATCCTTTTACAGGTGCGAAGCAGCAAAGAATTTGTGTACAGGAATCTCAAACACAACAATACATCAGGTTTAATGTCTCTGTCCAGGTATTTAAGGAGTGACCAGATATTTCCTTTGTAACACCAATATATCTGTTGTTGATCCTAGGAGATGAAGAAGTGTCTCATCCCAGCTGGAAACATGCTTAGTGTCTGAAATGGAGTTTTCTCTTTGAACTCAGTGAGTCCACTGGAACCGGGGTGTTGAGAACACACCAGCATTTGCTGATCTGTTCTGCCTGTGGGAAGCAATTCATTCTGTCATCCAAGCTGGTTGTACAACAGAAAATTTACAGCAGTGAGAAGCTGTTCACTTGATCCATCTGTAGGAAGAAATTCACTCAGAGCTGACAGGCAGACACACCAGTGAGTTCACAAGCGACAGAGACTGTTCAATTGTTCCCTGTGTGGGAACAGATTCACTCAATAATCTGATCTGCTGATGCATGTGTGAGCTGTCACTGTGAAGAGGCTGTTCATCTGTTCAGACTGTGAGAAGTGATTCACTCAGTCATCCCATCCACAGACACACCAGTGAGTGCACAGAAGAGAGAGGCTGTTCACCAGCTCGGTCTGTGGGATTCAGTCAGTCATCCCACCCACAAACATACCAGTCATTTCATACTGGGGAGATGCTGTTTACCTGCTCTGACTGTGGGAAGGAATTCAATCGATCATCTGACCTACTGGCACACCAGTCAGTCCACACTGGGGAAAGGCCGTTCACCTGTTTAGACTGTGGGAAGGGATACACTCAGTCATCTCAACTGAAGGTACATCAGCGAGTTCACACTGGGGACAGGCCATTTACCTGCGTAGACTGTGGGAAGAGATTCACTCGATCAACAGATGTACTGGTACACCAGCGAGTTCACACTGGGGAGAGGCCGTTCACCTGCTCAGACTGTGGGAAGAGATTCACTCAGTCATCCCAACTGAAGGTACATCAACGAGTTCATTCTGGGGAGAAACCGTTCACCTGCTCAGAGTGTGGGAAGGGATTCACTCAATTATCTCACTTACTGGTACACCAGTCAGTTCACACTGGGGAAAAACCATTCACCTGCTCACACTGTGGAAAGGGATTCACTCGATCATCTCACCTACAGGCACACCAGTCGATTCATACTGGGGAGAGACCATTCACCTGCTCTGACTGTGGGAAGGGATTCACTCAATCATCTGACCTACAGGCACACCAGTCAGTTCACACGGGGGAATGGCCATACACCTGTTCATACTGTGGGAAGGGTTTCACTAAGCCATCAAAACTGAAAGTACATCAGCAAGTTCACACTGGAGAGAGGCCATTCACCTGCTCAGTCTGTGGGAAGGGATTCACTCAGTCATCTTCCCTACTAGCACACCAGCGAGTTCACACTGGGGAGAGGCCGTTCATCTGCTCGGACTGTGGGAAGGGATTCACTCAGTCATCTTCCCTACTGGCACATCAGCGAATTCACACTGGGAAGAGGCCATTTACCTGCTGAGGATGTAGGAGGGGATTCACTCAGTCATCTTAACTGAAGCTACATTGACGAGTACACACTGGAGAGATGCCATTCATCTGCTCAGACTGTGGGAAGGAATTCAAAGGTTCATTTCATTATCAGTGTATGTATCCAGTATACAGCTCCAGAGATTCATCTTGCCTACAAGACAAAAGAAAAACCATGGAAATCGTTGAAAGAGAAACATCGACCCCACCCCCCAACACAAAAAACCCCAACCCTTCCCTCACACAAAAACTAACAGATTGCCCATACTGAAAAACGGACACTAGAACGTCAAACTCCCAATCCCCTGCCTCTACATGGAAGGTTGAAATACAGGCTAACCACATGAAAAGACAGGTTTCAGCCTTACAGGATTTGCCTTCCCAGGTGGAGTCTCGGAAGTTGGTGCCCAAGTTCATTGGACCCTTCAAGGTTCTCAAGAAAGTGAACCTGGTGGCTTACACCTTGCAGCTCCCTAAGACCCTCAAGATCAATCCCACATTCGCATTTCCAAATTAAAACCTGTAAACACTAATCCTTTAGCCCCCACTACCGTCAGTCCTGCTGCCACCAGGTTTGTCACTGAAGAACGGTTCCTCACTGGAAAAAGAATTCTGGATTCACGAACTGTTTGGAGTGTTCAGCAGCTCCTCATGGACTGGGACCGGAGGAGTGGTGCTGAGTTCCTGAGAGAGACAGCTTGGCTCCAGCTGTCATCGATGGCGATCAGCATAATCTCTAAGTAACCAAGGCCGTCAGGAGTTGGCCATAGGGGAGGGGTTCCTGTAACGACATGCAACCAACTGCGCCAGCCTGCAGGGTTTAGATGCTCTAACTCTCAGAATGTGGATAACTGGCCCCTCCTGCTAATTGCTGGCCATGTTTTAGAAACATAGAAAACCTACAGCACAATACAGGCCCTTAGGCCCACAATGCTGTGCCGAACATGTACTTTCGAAATTACCTAGGGTTACCCATAGCCCTTTATTTTTCTAAGCTCCATGTACCTAGGTTTTGGTGCCAGGATTTTCAAATTTAAAGCATGAAGACATTGAGCTTATTGTTCATCCAGGCAACTCATACCAGCAGTCTCGACCTTTAAACACTCCTATACCTATGGCTCCATGGCATTGGCCAACCAAACCCTGGAGACATTTACATGTAGACTACGCAGGCCTGCTGGATCGTCACTGAATGTGCTTTCTAATTGGATCAAGGCCAAAGCTCTGAAGATGTTGACCAGCCAGATGATGATAAACATTTTACGCACCCTATTTTGTGTGCATGGAACCCCCAGTTCTGTGATAATAGTTCCATGTTTCCAAATGAGGAGTTCAAAGTATTTTTACAAGACAGTGGAGTTTGATTGCAACATTCACCCCTTATTACCCATCATCAAATGGTATGGGTGAAAGAGCTGTTCAGATTGTGAAGCAGGGATTACAAAGGTTTAATGGGGACATACACAGCAGGATCAACTGGTTTTTCTTCGCGTACCGAATAACCCCTCAAACTACCACAGCTTTCTCTCCATCTGAGCTACTGATGCACTGCAGGTTGCATTCCCATTTAAATTTGTTGCACCTGGAAGTGGGAGACAGAGTAAGAGACAGATGAAAGACAATGAAAGTACAGGACAATTCAAATAAGGAACATCAGTGGGAGATCCCATTTATCTTGACCCGAACCCTGAAAGCTGAAGGTGGATGAACGGAGTAATTGTGGTGAAAGAGGGACAACAAGTTACTTCAACACTTCAGGATGGTAGTGTATACCATCAACATCTAAATCCCATCAGGAGACGACCAAATGAATCCCTCATTCTAGGATGAGCAAGTGAACAAGACAGGTTAGCACTGCAACCAACTGAAGCAGGATCCCCAGTTAAAAGCACTAGATCTGAACCAACACTCATTCCTGGGGCTTCTGGATTGTGCTGATCAGAACGGATCAGAAAACTGATGGAATATTATCAAGCAGGTTTCGCCTGAAAAACTAACAGGTGGAGAGATGTCCAATCCACCCAGTGACTGTTACCAGTCTGTCATATGATATAACAGGATCAGTCGATATTGTAGGCTTGTCCATCTAACAGTTGATGTTTGACCTACTAATTCTGTGCGTGTTAGCGTGCTCATTGTTTCTGAGTGACAATGAGTCAAGCAGACCTATTTGGCTGCACTGGACATGAAACACGTTCTGTTCCAACCTCCAGGTTGTTCCTTACTTGTAACAGTACTAAGCAGAATATTTATAGAAGGCATCATACCTATTGTCAATCAGCTGGATGAGTGAGGAGTTCTTGTTAAGACCTGTCCAGAAGGTGAATGGCACTTGGAGTCCAACGGTAGATTACAGGATCACTGAGTGGAGTGTATTGACAAGTTAACCCCTCTGGTGGCAGATTCATCAATGATCAACACCTCAACCCACCACACATGTTATCGATATGGCCAGTGGTTTCTGGTCGGTACCACTGGTGCCTGAATGTCAATCATAATTGGCTTTTATAGTTGTTGGTCAACCACAGGGACTTCACAGCAGTCCTACTGTCTACCACGGCCTTGAGACAACACCTAAGGGGCTTTCCAGGCACTGATTAAACTATCATACAACATGTGGATGATATCCTGATTGCGTCTGAGACCGCAGATCGGCATGAACGTGATGTACTCTACCTACTCAATTTATCTGGCCTTCAAGGGACACAAAGCAAGTTTGGACAAGGCACATCTACAACAAGAAGAAGTGACTTACTTGGAGGGAAGATTTCCCAAAGCAAACAGGAAGTCACTGAGGATCATGCAAAGGCTGTCATATCAGCAAAACCAATTGCAATACATCAGTCCAGCAACTTTGATCATTTCTGCGTTTATACAACTACAACAGAGCATGGGTTGATTCGGATACTGAACTTAGCCAACCCCTTACTAGTCTGCTGAAATGTAACAAGCAATCTGACAAGTGTGGATTGGAGCAGCAGTTTTCTGTCAAAGGTGTAATTGATAAGAGGGAGGCCTTTAAAAGTGAAATTTTGAGAGTACAAAGCTTGTATCTGTCTGGCTGACAACCACATCTGCACCAGGTTTTCAAAAGATATTGAGGCCCTGGTTAGGGAAAAAAAAAGAGGAGCATAATAGGTATGGACAGGTGAAACAAATGAGTTACTTATGGAGTATAAGAAATGCAAGAGAACATTTCAGAAAGAGATCAGTAGGGCTTAAAAAATTAAGGCATGAGGTTGCCATAGCAGACAAGGTGATGGAGAATCCTAAGAGATTCATTCTGTAGATATGTTAAGAGCAAAAGGATTGCAAGGGACAAAGTTAGTCCTCTGGAAGATCAGAATGGTAATCAATGCATGGAACCAAATGAGATGGGGGGAGATTTAAATGGATTTTTTGCATCTGTATTTATTCAGGAGATGGGTACAGAGTCTACAGAAGTGAGGCAAAGTGGCATCGAGGTCATGGACCCTACGGAGGTTACAAAGGAGGAGGTGTTTGCTTTCTTGAGGCAAATTAGGGTGGATAATTCACCAGGGCATGTGAAAGTGTTCCCAAGGACCCTATGGAAGGCAAGTGCAGAAATTGCAGGGGCCCTAGCAGAGATATTGAAATCATCAGGTGTGGTACTGGAGGATTGGAGGATAGCTAATGTTGTTCCGCTGTTTAATAAAAGCTCTAAAAATAAACCGGGAAATTATAGGCCAGTAAGCCTGACATTAATAGTAGGAAAGTTATTGGAAGATATTCTAAAGGATCCAATCTTTGAGTATTTGCATAGATAGGGACTGATTTTAGAGCTTTAAAAATCTGTGCTTCGTAGTCGTATTTTCAGAGCATGACAAAGGAGTTCAGAATTCATTAGCAAAGTCAAATAAAAATAAGGCAGGGACAAGCGAAGCTGCCATTATTGGAGTGCAGCAGTGTTGGAGTGGAGAGACTTTTGGCTTTGGCTCATCAGGCATGGGCGACGTAAGTATCTGGTCAGCTTTTTCTTGTTCATTCTTCATCTGTAAATGTATCGTTAGGGCAGTAAGAATGGCTCCAGGGGCTGAGTTATGTTCTTTGTGTGAGATATGGGAATTCTCGGAGGTCTGGGAATAACCACATCTGCACCAGGTGGACCAAGCTGCAGCTCCTCAGAGAATGCATTAAAGAACTGGAGCTGCACCTCGATGACCTTGGGTCATACAGGAGACTGCAGAGGTGATATATAGGATCTACAGTGAGGAAGTCACTCCGAGGTTACAGGAGGCAGGTGAATAGGTGACTGTCAGAAGAGGAAAGGGAAATAGGCAGCCCATACAGAGTGCCTCGCTTGCGCTTTTCTCAATAACTAGAATACAGTATTAGATACTGTTAGGAACAACCTACCAGTGGGGAGCCGCAGAGATTTTGGTGCTGTAGCTCAGAAGGGAATGAGGCAAAGGGGGAGTGTAGTGAAAATGGGAAATTCCATAGTTAGAGGAGTAGATAGGAGAGTCTGTGGATGCGATAGAGGGACCCAGATGGTGTGTTGCCTCCCAGGTGCCAGGGTCAGGGTTTGTGTACATGATATTCTAAAGGGGGAGAATGAGCAGCCAGACAACTTGGTACATTTTGGTACTAATGGCATAGGAATGAAAAGAGAAGGGGCCCTAAAGAGGGAATTTAGAGAACTAGATAGAAAACTGAAAAGCAGAACCTCCAGGTAACAATCTCTGGATTGTCTATGCCATGCGCAATGATGACAAGAAAAGGATGATTCGGCAGATGAATGAGTGGCTGAGGGACTGGTGCATGGGGTAGTGTTTCTGATTTATGGATCATTTGCATCTCTTCTGGGGAAGGTTTCACCTGTACAAACGTGTTGAGTTACACCCGAACCCAAAGGATTCCAGGCAGATTTGCCAGAGCAGTTGTGGAGGGGTTAAACTAATTTATCAGGGGGTGGGGAATTGGAGTGATCGGGCTGAAGAGGTAGTGTGTAGTGAGGCTGTCAGGAAGGACGGGCAGATGATGGGGCAAAATTGAAGAGTCATGAAATACTACAGCACAGAAACAGGCCTTTCTGCTTACTTGTACCATATCCCCCCCCAACACCACTCCCATCCATGTACCATATCCCCCCAATACCACTTCCACCCATGTACCTCCCCCTAATACCACTCCCATCCATGTACCTCCCCCTCAATACCACTCCCATCCATGTACCATAACCCCCCAATAACACTCCCATCCATGTACCATATCCCCCAATACCACTCACATCCATGTACCTCCCCCCAATACCACTCCCATCCATGTACCTCCCCCTCGATACCACTCCCATCCATGTATCTCCCCCTCAATACCACTCCCATCCATGTACCTCCCCCTCAATGCCACTCCCATCCATGTACCTCCCCCTCAATACCACTCCCATCCATGTACCTCCCCCCCCAATACCACTCCCATCCATGTACCTCTCCCCAATACCACTCCCATCCATGTACTTATCCAAACTTCTCTGAAGCATTCAAATCACATACATCACTTCCGCTGGCAACTCATTCCAGACTCCACCATCTGAGTGAAGAAGTTTCCCTGCATGTTCCCCCTTAAATATTTCACCTTTCACTCTTAAAGGTCATGGGTTTCTGCTTAACCCATTACCTCTAGTTGTAGTCTCACCCAACCTCCGTGGAAAAAGCCTGCTTGCATTTACCCAATCTATACCCCATCCACATAATTTTGTATACCTCTATAAAATATCCCCTCCAGTCTTCTAGGTTCAGGTGAAAAATACATCTTTCTCCTCATTAGATCATACAATGTTCCACTTCTAATCTTGTTTCTTGATTTACATTTGATCAAATTCTTAAGACTGAACCCACGTTCGCTGTCAGCACTGGAAGCTTGAAAAGTTCCAGTGATGTCAATAAGATTAGTCAGTTATCCAATTCTTCGTTTCTAAGCAGTAGTTTAACATATCAATGAATGTCGTAATTAATCCAGTCTTAACTTTCCCAGGAGTGAAAATTGGAAATCACAGTATTGCTGCGATATTTTTGAAATAACACTTACTTTGTAGTTTGTAATATTAGCTCAGTTTTTTTTTGACAGTTGTACAGCATTCTGTTTCACAAATTGAAAATTGGTAGTGTTTGCAATAGTAACAGGGTCAAAAGCTTGACTTCTGTTAGCTCATCAGGAAATTTATTATCCAACTGGTTACACACTCATGGAGTGAACTGAATAATAGGCGCAGCCGCGACGTAAGAACTTATGGGTGAAAGTAGATATTTCACATTGTCACTCCAATAAAGGGTATCATCAAGATACTGTGACTGTAACTTGTTAATTTTTGCTTTTGCAAACTGCAGTGTTTCAATTGTATTCAAACAGGTTTTCTAAAAGAATTTACAGATGCAAAAATATTATTAAGGACAGTTAATGCTAATAGTTTCAAAATTATGTTAACATTAGATGAAAGAAAATTCCAGCTGCATAGTAACAAAGGCCATGTGCACGGGAGAATTTCAGTTACTCTGCTCTCGTGCACCCATGCAGCTTGGTACCGTCTGCCTTCTTGATGTAGAATCGTCAGCAGATTTCCTTCCACTGTTTCTGTGACATCAGCAGACTTGGACATCGCACATCTTGGCCCCTCCTCATGCTCATTATCCGGTGAACAGCTGTGCCCAAGAACCAGTTACGTGGGTACTCCAAAAGTTACCTCCTTCCAGTCTGAAAATGACCCACTTATTCCAGCTACACACAAAACACCGGAGGATTCGATGGTTGAGGTAGCATCTGTGGAGAGGAATAGATAATTGATAAAATCATTGTGTTACCTTTGTTCATTGAGGAAATCACCTTTCTTCAACATTCTGTAGTTCTGACTCTCTGCCACTGAGACTATGTTTTTCTTCTATGTTCTCTGGGTACACAATAATGCACTGGGTAACAAGTGACTAGTATCATTCATACCATAAAAATGCCACAGTGACAATTTGCAATAAGAAAGCCTAATTGCCTACTCTCGAGATTCAATGGCATTGCTGACTCTGAGTCAAATGCCAGAAGCAGCCGTGTACATACTGTGGGCTCTTAGTAGGTCTGTGGGACATGATCAGAACGTGAAGTTATACTAATGCAAAGAGATAAACTGGGCCAGTCACAGCTTGATGAAAGGCAGAAATGACCCATTCTGATACAGAGATCAAGACAGATAATTTGATGTTGTGTCCGGATGCCTGATCTGTGTCCAGTTGGCACTGAGATGTTCTTCCTCCAAAGTGTGTTCAGTCTTGCTGTAACAGTGCGATGTCAGAGATCACCATAAGGAATAAAATTATCTTAGCTGAAATTTTGTCTTTCACCCATTGGCCTTCCTTCCAAGCTTTTTAGACCATAAGACGAAGGAGCAGAAGTCGGCCATTTGCTCAGCCATTTTATCATGAGCTGATCCATTCTCCCATTTAGTCCCACTCCTCCGCCTTCTCACCATCACCTTTGATGCCCTGGCTGCTCAGATAACTATCAATCTCTGCCTTAAATACACCCAATGTCTTGGCCTCCACTGCTGCCCGTGGCAACAAATTCCATAGATTCACCACCCTCTGGCTAAAAAAATTTCTTCGCATTTCTGTTCTGAATGGGTGCCCTTCAATCCTTAATTCATGCGTTCTTGTACTAGACTCCCCCATCATGGGAAACAACTTTGCCACATCCACTCTATCCATGCATTTCAACATTTGAAATGTTCCTATGAGGCCTCCCCTCATTCTTCTAAACTCCAAGAAATACAGTCCAAGAGCGGGGTAGAAAAGGCAAAGAATTTCTGTTTGGGAATCTAAGACATAATGCACGTCAGTTCTGCTGTGTCTGTCAGCTCAACAGCACTTGAATGTGAAGGAGGAGATGGTTGAGAAGACAGCACATTAGTTGTAACATGTGGACATGCCCAATGTCTGACCTGATCAATGGCCGTAGAGTTGATCTTACTGAGCTGCCATTCACTGCTCATTTTGGAAGGGATTCACCTGGCCTCTGCACCTGTAGACACACCAGCAAGTTCACACTGGAGAGTTGCCATTCATCTGCTCCGTGTGTGGGATAGAATTCATTCAGTCACATGAGCTATTGAAGCATCAGCCATTTCACTCAGGTGAGCAGCTATACTTGGCTCATTTTGTCTCTTTCTATTAGTATAGTACCAAGTGTGGGAAAAGATTCATTTAGTTAATTCACTTTGCAAGGATCCACAATATGTAGGTCAGCAAGGAAATTTACTCAGTCATCCCAGCTGCTGAAACACCAGCAACTTCACATCAGGAAGTTCAGATAAGGTTTGAGAGTATCATAGTGGCTGAATCCAGCTGGAAATTCCTGGCGGACTATTAATGTCAGATTCTGCAGATATTGCAGCAGCTCATCACACCCAGGGGAGAGTCCTGGTCACTGAGCATTGGAGGGGTTTCTTCTGCTGATCTTAGACTTAAAACAGACTGGTGTTTAATATTGTGGATCTGTGACAATAAATCAGTTCTATTTCAAATCCTGTGGCTCAGCTGCAACATTGGTCTCTGTCAGGCCAATGTACAGTTGGAGAGACCACTCAGTTCAGATGGTACCTGCTTCTGCAGTGCTTTTAAATCCATCTCTGCTGTTCACCTCTCACTCACCCTATAATGTCTGGTTGCAACTGGTCACCAGTCTGTGGGTGAAGAGGTTTACCTTCAATTTCCTCTGTGACACTGCAAACTGCAGAAGAAGATGAGCTTACTGGGGATTTGTCCTAAATATTCCTCGTTCCTCAGGTCTCTAAACCAAGAATGAATGTCATGGGCAGTTAAACTCTTTCTGCCCAGGTCTATTCAATATTTTGGGTAATTTTCACTGATTTCCAAGAGCTGTGCCTCACACAGCTGGGCTTTTGCAGTACAACACTCTCTGAAGTATGGTGGGTAAATTTTCGATGGAATAGGGTCAGAAACAAAAGCGGTCAGCATAAATCAAGGCTTTGGGGCTCCAGGTCTGGCGGGGGCTAGAGTTTACGGGGAATAGGAGGAGGAAATCAGGAAGATGAGGCTACAGTTGAAAGATCAGAAACATTTGGAAACTGAGTGAAAAGAGGTTTATGTTTGAAAAATGCTGGATGAACTCAGTGACTCAGGCAGCATCTGCAGAGGGGAATAAAGAGTTGACATTCACGCCTAGACTGTATTCCTCTGCTTAGATGCTGCCTGACGAGTCCCTGCAGCATTTTGTGTGCGTTGCTCCAGTTTCTTTGCATCTCCAGACTATCTTGTTGTATTTATATCTGGATTTGTGAGTTAAACTTGTTAACATGAGTTATATTCTTTGTGGGAGCCTGCTACGTTAAAGTAGTTCAGTTTTCTACATAAAAACATTGACTGCCTTTCAGGAATGTTGCTTTTAAGTGCTTGCCTTTAATGTCACCTTGCTTACCCCAAATCCCTGTGCTAGTTGCCGCCGGTGATACAGTGCATGCGTAAGAGACAAAGTGCGTTCCCGTAAATGGTGCATGCGCTGATTGGCAACAGACTGAAAAAGATCGGTACAGTAATAGGTAGGAATGTAAGTCCTTAGATAAAAAAGTAAAAAGCTTGTATCAAAAAAACAAAGAAAATGGTTAAACTAGCAATGTGAGCAACTAGAAAGAATCCCTATTACTGATCCAAAAAGCGTACATCAACAAATCAAGAATATCACTGGTAAAAAGCTCCTCTGTTCTTCAGGTGGATGTTTAAAAGCAAAGGATGGTACCATTATCATGGAAAAAGATGAGATTATGAACAGATGGACTGAGTATATTCAGGAATTGTTTGAAGACGATCGTGGCGAAAAACCAGAAATTAAGAACAACATTGAAGATCCAAGTATTTTAAAATCTGAAGTTCGTAATGCAATAAATAAGATGAAAGACACCAGGTCCTGATGAATTAGTAATAGAACAAATTATCACCCATGATAATTTACATAGGACCATAAATTTAATGAGTCTTATCACTAAGATACTTCTAAGAATTTTGATGACGAGCTAAAAGTAAGATACAAGCTGAAATAGGTAAAGAACAATGTGGTTTTGTGAAAGACAAAGGTACAAGAAACGCGATATTGATGTTAAGGATACTATCAGAACGAACTTTTCAAGTGCAAAAGGGTTTGCTTGTTTTATCGACTACACAAAAGCATTTGATAAAGTGAAGCACAATAAGTTATTTGATATATTACAGGAAAATCTAGATTCAACAGACCTCCGCCTAATCAGAAATCTGTACTGGGAACAAACTGCCGCTGTAAGAATAGATGGAGAAGTGAGTCAGTTTACGAAAATCAAGAGAGGCGTTAGACAAGGGTGTGTTTTCTCCCCTGATTTGTTTAATGTGTACAAAAAATAAAAGACATCTTGGGAATCAAAATTGGCGGTGAAAATATCAATAATTTCAGATATGCGGATGGCACTGATAATTGCAAGTACGGAGGAAAAACTACAAAACTTAATTGATATAGTTGTTGAAGAAAGTGCAAAAATGGGTCTATCTATCAATCGCAAAAAGACAGAATGTATGGTGATATCCAAAAAGAAGGAGAATCCTATCTGCAGGCTGAAAATAAACGGGAAAGACATAAAACAAGTACAGAACTTTTGCTGCTTAGGAAGCTGGGTGACATCAGATGGCAGGTGCGACTTGGACATGTTACGTACCCCGTAACTGGGTTGCCAAACCAACAGAAATGGACCACGTGTTGGAGTCTGGTTTAACAGAAACTAATAAAGTTTTATTAAAGAAATAAGTAACACAGTACTCTAATCGTAATGATATAAATGCAACAGGTTAGCAATGATAAAACACACATGTACACAGAACTAGGGTGATAGGAATCAACCAAGCTCTATCGCAGTCTAGGGGTAAAATGATCAGTCTCAAGTGACGCAGAGTTCAGTTCAGTTTAGTACAGTTTGCAGTAATCGCTGTTGTGCCGTTGGAGGGAGGGAGAGAATGCAAATTTTGATTCAAACAGACCTTTGATGTTCTTCGCAGTTAGCTTTCGGGCGAACCCTTTTATGTCTTCTTTGGTCACCAACTGTGACCCCTCCGTTCCGGATACGACCGTTCTTCCGCGGTGAACCCGGCACTCAGGCAAGGGCGGACACACACACCAGGTTCCCGCCGATCGTCCCTTTTCACCCTATCAGTCTATGGTCGGTTCCCTCGAACCAGACCTCCAACTCCCACCAACTTGTGGGGGCACACCGCTCTTCCAGGGTCTCGTTATCTCTTGATCTCGTGGTGTGTGTCGTGCCTTAGCGAACCTGTTCTTTTTATCCCCCTGCTGGGGTATGCCTGTCCATCAAACATCAAACAGTTCAGGTTCAAAGCAACCGGTCTGTCAATATTCTGAACTGTTTCTTTTCCATTATCTCTCTCTTCTCTCTCATTAACATTTTGAACGTTCCTCCATTGTCTCCCTTATCTCCTTCTCATTAGCATCAATCTTTTGATAACTTGGTTTGTCGTCACAGACATCAAAAGAAGAATAGGGATGGCAAAAGACACCTTTACGAGAATGAAGAGTATAATGACCAGTACTAAACTAAGCATGATAACCCACCTCAGAGTACTGAAATTTTACATTTATCCAGTTATGTTATATGGATCAGAATGTTGGACAATATCTAGTAACATGAGGAAACGAACTGAAGCAGCAGAGATGTGGTTTTTGAGGAGGATGCAAAGAATATCATGGACGAAACGATTATCTAACGAGGATATCATGAACAGACCAAACACAAAAAGAGAAATAATGTATGAGATCAAAGGCAATGTAACTGCATTAGACGTGTGATTAGGAAAGAGGAGTGAGAAAGTACGGTAATTATGGGAAAGATTGAAGGGAAGAAAGCAAGAGGAAGGCAAAGACAAATGATGATGGGGACAGCAGCCAGAGAACTGGAAATGAATACCAATGAATTGATACACTTGACCCAAAGCAGGAGTGTGTGGGCCATGGCAGTCAAAGCTCAAACTGGGGACGGCACCTGATGATATGATGAATAGGTAGGAGCGGAGTTCCGCGCGGGGATTTTATCAGCACCGGCGTCCACACCGCGACTGAGGAGCATTTGTTGCGAGCTCCGGACACACTGTGACTCCGCATCCCGGGACATTCCCGGTCCCTTCCCTCTCTCGCAGCCCCACGATCCGTTCGTGGGCCCCGGGCGCTTTCTGCTAACGGGGGAAGGGGCGGAGTCATTTCTCTGGCGCATGTGCATCGCCGGGGCCCTGACGGACAGAATCGGGTTTCAGTCACCGACCGATGTGAAATTTGTCTTTGCGGCAGCAGTACTTAAAAAAACGAATTACAGTATCTAGACTAAATAAAATAATAGTACAGAGTGTAGTGAGGCAGTTTGCAAACATCCTGTTTAAGATGGTGCTGAAGTTTGGCGACAGCTGACAGGCGGTTAAATGGCACTTTCCTGTGCGAACCTGTCACCGCGAGCGCGGGCGCGGCTCAGTCGAGGGACGAGTTGCAGAGCCCGTCCACCTAAATCCGGCGCAAAGTTGCATCGACCGAAGCGCCGAGCTGATTGAGAAAGGTCGAGAACGCCGCTAGGGTACAACCAGCGTATCGCTGACGGGGACCCGGGTCCTAGTGCGGGGGGCGACCCAGTGTTCGGACGATTTGAACGTCGGCCCAGAGGCGGGGTGTTGGCACCGGAGGCGAGGCGGAATGCTGCTGCTTGCTTTTACTGTTTGCATGATTTGTGTTTTTTCCCCTCTTTGTATATTGGGTCTTGGCCTTTTTTGATTGGGTTCTGTCCAGTTTCTTGCTTTGTGGCTGCCTGTAAACAACGAATCTCAAGGTTGTATAATTTATACATTCTTTGATAATAAATGTACTTTCAATCCTTTGAGGTCATATTCATGGTTCACTTTCCATTCAGAAATCCTCTGTTTCTGAATCTTTGAGTGTGTGCCTTCAGGCCCCTGTTACTCCTTCCTGATGGTAGCAATGAGAAGAGGGCATGTTCTGCGTGATTTAGTCTTAAGGACTAAAGATGGACGCTGCCTTTTTGACACATTGCTTCTTGAAGATGTACTGGATGCTGGGGAGGCTAGTGCCCATGATGGAGCTGAGTGAGTTTACAACTTTCTTCAGCTTCTTTCAATTCAGTGTAGTAGCACCCGCCCCCCCACTCCCCCCAACCAGCCAGTAAGAATGGTCTCCACAGTACATCTGTAGAAATTTGCAAGTGTCTTTGGTGACATACCAAATCTCCTCTAGCTCCTAATGAAATAAAACCACTGTCCTGCCTTCTTTGTAGCTGCATCAATATATTGGGCCCAGGGTAGATCCTCAGACAAATTGACACTCTGGAACTTGAAATTGATTACTCGTTCCAGTCTGATCCCTTTATGATGACTGGTGTGTGTTTCCTCGCCTTACCCTTTCTGAAGTCCACAATCAGTTATTTGGGCTTACTGGTGTTGAGTGCAAGTTGTTGCTGCAATACCAGTCAACCAACTGATATATCTTGTTCCTGTACGTCTTCTTGGCACTATCTGAAATGCTGTCAAAAATAGATGCATTGACAGCAAATTTAGAGCTGGCATTTAAGTTGTACCAAGCCACACAATCATCGGTGTACAGAGGGTAGAGCAATGGGCTAAGCATACAGCCTGGCAGTGTGTCAGTGTTGATTGTCAGCAAGCTGGAGAAGTATTACTGATCTGCACAGATTGTGGTCTTCTGAGAGGAAGCTGAGGATCCAGTTACAGAAGGACATACAAACACCTAGCTGTTGGGGCTTTTCAGTCAGAACTTTAGGAACGATTGTGTTAAATACTGAGCTGTAAATAGCATCCTGACATAAGTCCAAGTGATCCACAGTCACATGAAGAGCCAATGAGATCACATCTGCTGCAGACTTATTGTGGCAACTGCCAAATTGCAATGAGTCCAGGTCCTTACTGAGACAGGAGTTGATTGAGCCATGACCAACACTTCATCACTGTAGTGTTGATAGTGTTTAAGGCAGCACACTCTGCTCTTCTTGGTACTGGTATGATCGTTGTCCTTTTGAAGCAATGAGAGATTGAATCACGAACGAGAAAATCTACAGATGCCGGAAATCAAAGTAATACACACAAAATGCTGGAGGAACTTAGGCCAGGTAGCATCTATGGACGAGTAGGTATTCAATGAAAAGTTTGCCTGGCCTGCTGAGTTCCTCCAGAATTTTGTGTGTATTACAATGAGAGATTGAAAATGTGTCTGAACACCCCCACTAGTTGGTTGGCATAGGTTTTCAGAACCCTACCAGATAGTCCATCAATGTTGTGGAGGGTTCACCCTCTTGAAAGACAGTCTGCTGTTGGTCCCTGTAAGGTTTTTCTGGGTACAGAGGAAGCCATGGGTGATAATTCTAGCATTTTCCCCAGCATTCCATAGGGTGTGTTTGGAGGCAGAGGGAATGGGAATGTGCGGATCTGCCAGACTGCGAAGTCCTGGCTCTCTAAACCCAAGCTTTAGGAACTCAGAACAAAGGTATAGTTCCGAGTTAATCTCAGGTGAAGAGGCCACCTTCCAGTGAATGAAAATATCAGTTAGTGCTGAAGGGAAAAATGAAAAAAATCCTTCCATCAGATTTCACCGTTGTTTTACCTTTTTCTCTGGATAATGATATCAAACACCTTTCTCCTGGGTAACAAGTGACCTGTAGCTTTCATATCACGAAGGTGCCACAATCCAATGGGAAAGACAACTGCCCTCCCCTTCATGTTCATTGTCATTACCATTGATGAGTTCACCTCTGTCACTCCTGGGGGGGTGGAGATCACAGTAATTAGAAAGTTTCAGCTGTTTTAATATCATGTGCTCTTTGTAGCGCTGTTGGACTTGACCAGAACTTGAAATAATATTAATGGAGAGAGACAAACTGAGCCATTTCACAAATTGAGGTCAGGCACGAATGGTCCATCCTGATACAGGCAGTGAAACAGAGAACTGGATGGTCAGTCCGGTCCTTGATCTGTACACAGTTAGAAGATCAGGAATTGTTCCTCCTAGTTGGGTTGAATCTCGCTGTAACAATGTGATGTCAGACATCATCATCGAGACAAAAATGATCTCATCCGAAATGCTGTCCTTCACCCATTGATGTAATTTGTAAATCTTTTTACAGGTTGGAAATGACAAAGAATCTGTGTACAGGAATCTCAAACACAACAACAGGTCAGTTCCAATGTCTCTGTCAGGTACTTAAGGAGTGACCAGATACTTCCTTTGTAACACCGATATATCTTTTGTTGATCATAGGAAATGAAGAAGTATCTCATCCCAATTGGAAACATGCTTTGTGTCTGAAATTAAGTTTTCTGTTTTAACTCAGTGAGTCCACCGGAACTGGGGTGCTGAGAACTCACCAGCATTTGTTGATCTGTTCTGTCTGCGGGAAGCAATGTACCCCTTCATTGGGATGATTGAGTGAATCCACTCCCACAGTCTGAGCAGATAAACGGTCTCTCCCCAGTGTGATTTCGCAGATGTGCCTTCAACTGAGATGACCGAGTGAATCCCTTCCCACATGCAGTGAAAAAAGCTAATGGCATGCTGACCTTCATAACAAGGGGAATTGAGTATAAGAGCAAAGAGGTCCTTCTGCAGCTGTACAGGGCCCTGGTGAGCCCACACCTGGAGTACTGTGTGCAGTTTTGGTCTCCAAATTTGAGGAAGGACATTCTTGCTATTGAGGGAGCGCAGCATTGGTTCACAAGGTTAATTCCTGGGATGGCGGGACTGTCATATGTCGAAAGATTGGAGCGACTGGGCTTGTATACACTGGAATTTAGAAGGCTGAGAGGGGATCTTATTGAAACATATAAGATTATTAAGGGATTGGACATGCTGCAGGCAGGAAGCATGTTCCTGCTGATGGGTGACTCCAGAACCAAAGGCCACAGTTTAAGAATTAGGGGTAGGCCATTTAGAACGGAGTTGAGGAAAAACTTTTTCACCCAGAGAGTGGTGGATATTTGGAATGCTCTGCCCCAGAAAGCTGTGGAGGCCAAGTCTCTGGATGCTTTCAAAAAAGAGATGGATAGAGCTCTTAAAGATAGTGGAATCAAAGGTTATGGGGATAGGGCAGGAACTGGATACTGATAGTGGATGATCAGCCATGATCACAGTGAATGGCGGTGCTGGCTCGAAGGGCCGAATGTCCTACTCCTGCACCTATTGCCTATTCTGAGCAGTTGAACGGCCTCTCCCCAGTATGAACTGACTGGTGTGCCAATAAGTCAGATGATTGATTGAATCCTTTCCCACAGTCTGCACAGGTGAACAGCATCCCCCCCCACCCCCACTGTGAATTGATTGGTGTGCCAGTCGGTCAGATGATCGAGTGAATCCCTTCCCACACTCTGCGCAGGTGAATGACCTCTCTCCAGTGTGAACTGACTGGAGTATCTGTAGGTGGAATGACTAAGTGAATGCCACAGACTGACCTGGTGAGTAGCCTCTCTCGTGTGTGCTCACTGGTGTGTCTGCAGATGGGATGACAGACTGAATCACTTCCCACAGCCTGAACAAGTGGACAGCCTTTCCACTGTGAGAGCTTGTTCATCTGTCAGCAGATCAGATTACTGAGTGAATCTCTTTCCACACATGGAACTAGTGAACAGTCTCTCTTCCCGTAAACTCACTGGTGTGTCTGCGGATTGGCTGAGTGAGTGAATCCCTTACAAAGCAGACAGAGTAAGTGAATGACTTCTCACTGCTGTGAAATTTCTGTCGTATTATCAGCTTGGATGACAGGATGAAATGCTTCCCACAGACAGAACAGATCAACAAATGCTGGTGAGTTCTTAGCACCCCAATTCCAGTGGACTCACTGAGTTAAAACAGAAAACTTAATTTCACCTGGGGAGAAACCATTCACCTGCTCAGATTGTGGGAAGAGATTCTGTCGAACATCTGACGTGAAGCAGCATCTGCGAACTCACACTGGAGAGAGGCCGTTCACCTGCTCAGAATGTGGGAAAGGATTTTCTCAGTCAAGCAACCTTGTGGCGCACTACCGAATTCACAATGGGGAGAGGCTGTTCACCTGCTCAGACTGTGGGAAGAGATTCAATCATTCAGTCGACCTTCAGAAGCACTATGGAGTTCACACTAGGGAAAAAGTTTAAATTAGTTGCATGCTTGATATTTAACCATCACAGTTACCAAATCCAGAGACAAATTCAAAAATGACTGTTGGTGTCAAACTCTGAAATTCTCTGCTGCTGTTCATCACACCCAGTTCTGCACCCTGGTCACTGGGACTGGGAGGAGTTCCTTCTGCTATTGTTCACATTTAATGGGACTGGAGTTTAATATTCTGAATCTGTGACAAATAAGTCAGTTCTATTTTCAACTGTCTCAGGTACTTAGTGAAACTACAACACACCCAGTGTACATTAGAGAGTCAACTCCACCCAGCTGGTCTCTGCCAGCCTTTCTGTTCCATGACAGTCCTTCTAAATCCTTCCCTGCTGTTCACCTTTCACTTTCCCTGTAGTGATGGCTTCCAAACAGTCACCACTCTGTGGGTGAGGAGGTTTCCCTTGAATTTCCTGCATGACTTTCTGCAGACTGAAGAAGATGTGCTGACCGCAGTTATGTCTGACATGTTGTTTGGGCCGAGGAAGAATGACATTGTTAGTTACCCACCTTATTCCCTGTCCATTTCAACGTTATGGGTTATTTTCACTTCTAAAGGGCAGTGTCCCACACATTGGGGTTGTTGGAGTACACCAGCGTGCTCTAAAGTCAAAAGCAGAACATGGAACATTAGCTATGGGCACCCATATGGGTCCCAGCTATGCCTGCCTTTTTGTTGGCTTTGTGGAACAATCTATGTTCCGTGCCTATTCTGGTATCTGTCCCCCACTTTTCCTTCGCTACATGCAGAGCTTGTTGACTTTATTAACTTTGCCTCCAACTTTCACCCTGCCCTCAAGTTTACCTGGTCCATTTCGGTCACCTACCTCCCCTTTCTAGATCTTTCTGTCTCTGTCTCTGGAGACAGCTTATCCACTGATGTCTACTATAAGCCTACTGACTCTCACAGCTATCTGGACTATTCCTCTTCTCACCCTGTCTCTTGCAAAAACGCCATCCCCTTCTTGCAATTCCTCCGTCTCCGCCGCATCTGCTCTCAGGATGAGGCTTTTCATTCTAGGACGAGGGAGATGTCTTCCTTTTTTAAAGAAAGGGGCTTCCCTTCCTCCACTATCAACTCTGCTCTTAAACGCATCTCCCCTATTTCACGTACATCTGCTCTCACTCCATCCTCCCGCCACCCCACTAGGAATAGGGTTCGTCTGGTCCTCACCTACCACCCCACCAGCCTCCGGGTCCAACATATTATTCTCTGTAACTTCCGCCACCTCCAACGGGATCCCACCACTAAGCACATCTTTCCCTCCCCCCACCCGCATTCCGCAGGGATCGCTCCCTACGCAACTCCCTTGTCCATTCGTCCCCCCCCATCCCTCCCCACTGATCTCCCTCCTGGCACTTATCCATGTAAGCCGAACAAGTGCTACACATGCCCTTACACTTCCTCCCTTACCACCATTCAGGGCCCCAAACAGTCCTTCCAGGTGAGGCAACACTTCACCTGTGAGTCGGCTGGGGTGATATACTGCGTCCGGTGCTCCCGATGTGGCCTTTTATATATTGGGGAGACCCGACGCAGACTGGGAGACCACTTTACTGAACACCTACGCTCTGTACGCCAGAGAAAGCAGGATCTCCCAGTGGCCACACATTTTAATTCCACATCCCATTCCCATTCTGACATGTCTATCCACGGCCTCCTCTACTGTAAAGATGAAGCCACACTCAGGTTGGAGGAACAACACCTTATATTCCGTCTGGGTAGCCTCCAACCTGATGGCATGAACATCGACTTCTCTAACTTCCGCTAACGCCCCACCTCCCCCTCGTACCCCATCCGTTATTTATTTTTATACACACATTCTTTCTCTCACCCTCCTTTTTCTCCCTCTGTCCCTCTGAATATACCCCTTGCCCATCCTCTGGGTCCCCCCCCCCTTGTCTTTCTTCCTGGACCTCCTGTCCCATGATCCTCTCGTATCCCTTTTGCCTATCACCTGTCCAGCTCTTGGCTCCATCCCTCCCCCTCCTGTCTTCTCCTATCATTTTGGATCTCCCCCTCCCCCTTCAACTTTCAAATCCCTTACTCAATCTTCCTTCAGTTAGACCTGACGAAGGGTCTCGGCCTGAAACGTCGACTGCACCTCTTCCTAGAGATGCTGCCTGGCCTGCTGCATTCACCAGCAACTTTTATGTGTGTTACATGGAACATTAAGTTGGATGTTCAATGCAGCAGGGTCAGACACCAGAGATGGATCAACACACAGCAGAGTTTCAGTCTCTGGACAGTGGGAGGTGTAAGAGTTAATGACGAGCAGGGGAACAGAGGGGGTGGCAACAAATGACAGAGTAGCAGCATTTGGAAACTGACAGAAAAAAATTATGCAAACACGAGGAAATCTGCAGATGCTGGAATTTCAAGCAACACACATAAAAGTTGCTGGTGAACGCAGCAGGCCAGGCAGCATCTCTAGGAAGAGGTACATTAGACGTTTTGGGGTGAGATCCTTCGTCCCCCTCCCCCTCCCACTTTCAAATCTCTTGCTAGCTCTTCTTTCAGTTAGTCCTGACGAAAGGCCTCGGCCCGAAACGTCGACTGTACCTCTTCCCAGAAATGCTGCCTGGACTGCTGCATTTACCAGCAACTTTATTTGAGAAAAAAATTAGGTTGATTTTTACTGCTGACACTCCCAATGCCTGTTGACATGGAGTATATTGCTTGTGGAAACTTGCTGTGTTAAACTGGCAGCTGAATTCTCATAAAAATATTGACTTTGTTGGTGCAATTTGGCAGCGGGGGAGGCAATACTTGTAAGTGCTTTCAATGGCACTGTTCTTACCCAGAAATCTGAGAGTTTCCTTATCTCTGAACTTCCACACTGCTAAAAATCCTGTCATTAACTCAGTATTCTGACTTCAAATTCATACTGTTACTGCACTTTCTGATTGCAGAAGCTTATGTGAACAGCAGGGGGTGTAATGTTACCATAACAGAAACCTATGTAAACATTACACTGTGATTTACAAATCCCTCTGGCCTCTTCTCTCTCACCTCGCCAAAGATCCCCCTTCCTCCCTTTCTCCTATGGTCTACTCTCCTCTCCTATCACATTCTTCCCTCCCCAGCCTTTTATTTTTCTCACTCACCTGACTTCACCACCTATCACCTTCTAGCTATCCTCCTTCCCCTCCATCTCTTTATTTGGGTGTCCTCCCATTTCCTTTCAGCCCTGAAGAGTCTCAGCCTGAAAAACCAACTGTTTATTCATTTCCATAGATGACTGCTGAGTTCCTACAGCATTTTGTGTGTGAAACATTTGCCCCTCTCACCTTATCTCCTTACCTCAGGTGCTCCCCCCCCTTTCCTTTCTTCCATGAAATCCACTGAGATCAAGTTGCTGAGAACACATCCAGTGTACATCAACTGTACCCAGCTGATCCCTGCCATTCTTTCATGGCACGAATGACAGATTAGCAATGTTTGTAAGTTGATTGACAGTGAAAAATAAATTAGGTTTACTTTGACTGCTGACATACAATGTCTGTCGACATAGTGTGTATTGCTTGTGGAAGCTTGCTGTATTAAACAAGCAGCCATGTTCTCATAAAATCTTGATTGGATTGGTGCAATTTGGCAATGGGATGATAATGTTTGTAAATGCTTTCAATAGCACTGTTCTTACCCAGAAAATCTTCTGAGGTGTATATATTTCAATGCTAGGAGTATTGCAGGGAAGGCAGATGAGTTGAGGGCGTGGATTGACACGTGGAATTATGACGTTGTAGCAATTAGTGAAACTTGGCTACAGGAGGGGCAGGACTGGCAGCTTAATATCCCAGGGTTCCGATGTTTCAGATGTGATCAAGGCAGAGGAATGAAAGGTGGGGGAGTGGCATTGCTTGTTAGGGAAAATATTACAGCAGTGCTCAGGCAGGACAGATTAGAGGGCTTGTCTACTGAGTCCTTGTGGGTGGAGCTGAGAAACAGGAAAGGTATGGCCACATTAGTGGGATGGTATTACAGACCACCCAATAGTCAAAGAGAATTGGAAGTGCAAATCTGCAGAGAGATAGCAGGCAACTGCAGGAAATATAAAGTTGTGGTGGTAGGGGATTTTAATTTTCCATATATTGATTGGGTCTCCCATACTGTTAGGGGGCTAGATGGTTTAGAGTTTGTAAAATGTGTTCAGGAAAGTTTTCCAAATCAATATATAGAGGGACCAACTAGAGGGGATGCAATATTGGATCTCCTGTTAGGAAACGAGTTAGGACAAGTGACAGAAGTCTGTGTAGGGGAACACTTTGGTTCCAGTGATCATAACACCATTAGTTTCAACTTGATCATGGACAAGGATAGATCTGGTCCTAGGGTTGAGGTTCTCAACTGGAAGAAGGCCAAATTTGAAGAAATGAGAAAGGATCTAAAAAGCGTGGATTGGGACAGGTTGTTCTCTGGCATGGATGTGATCGGCAGGTGGGAAGCCTTCGAAGCAGAAATTTTGAGAGTGCAGAATTTGTATGTTCCTGTCAGGATTAAAGGCGAGGTGAATAGGAATAAGGAACCTTGGTTCTCAAGGGATATTGCAACTCTGATAAAGAAGAAGAGAGAGTTGTATGACGTGTATAGGAAGCAGGGAGTAAATAAGGTGCTTGAGGAGTATAAGAAGTGCAAGAAAATACTTAAGAAAGAAATCAAGAGGGCTAAAAGAAGACATGAGGTTGCCTTGGCAGTCAAAGTGAAGGATAATCCAAAGAGCTTTTACAAGTATATTAAGAGCAAAAGGATTGTAAGGGATAAAATTGGTCCTCTTGAAGATCAGAGTGGTCGGCTATGTGTGGAACCAAAGGAAATGGGGGAGATCTTAAATAGGTTTTTTGCGTCTGTGTTTACTAAGGAAACTGGCATGAAGTCTATGGAATTAAGGGAAACGATTAGTGAGATCATGGAAACTGTACAGATCGAAAAGGAAGAGGTCCTTGCTGTCTTGAGGAAAATTAAAGTGGATAAATCCCCGGGACCTGACAGGGTGTTCCCTCGGACCTTGAAGGAGACTAGTGTTGAAATTGCAGGGGCCCTGGCTGAAATATTTAAAATGTCGCTGTCTACAGGTGAGGTGCCGGAGAATTGGAGAGTGGCTCATGTTGTTCCGTTGTTTAAAAAAGGATCGAAAAGTAACCCGAGAAATTATAGGCCAGTAAGTTTAACGTCGGTAGTAGGTAAGTTATTGCAGGGAGTACTAAGAGACAGAATCTACAAGCATTTGGATAGACTGGGACTTATTAGGGAGAGTCAACATGGCTTTGTGCGTGGTAGGTCATGTTTGACCAATCTATTGGAGTTTTTCGAGGAGGTTAGCAGGAAAGTGGATGAAGGGAAGGCAGTGGATATTGTCTACATGGACTTCAGTAAGGCCTTTGACAAGGTCCCGCATGGGAGGTTAGTTAGGAAAATTCAGTCGCTAGGTATACATGGAGAGGTGGTAAACTGGATTAGACATTGGCTCGATGGAAGAAGCCAGAGAGTGGTGGTAGAGAATTGCTTCTCTGAGTGGAGGCCTGTGACTAGTGGTGTGCCACAGGGATCAGTGCTGGGTCCATTGTTATTTGTCATCTATATCAATGATCTGGATGATAATGTGGTAAATTGGATCAGCGAATTTGCTGATGATACAAAGATTGGAGGTGTAGTAGACAGTGAGGAAG
The DNA here is from genome assembly GCF_030028105.1 of Mobula birostris. Lineage (NCBI taxonomy): Eukaryota > Metazoa > Chordata > Chondrichthyes > Myliobatiformes > Myliobatidae > Mobula > Mobula birostris. The sequence continues at coordinate 37,270,594 of NC_092380.1, read as the reverse complement.
GTTTTCAGAGCCTGCAGAGGGACTTGGACCAGCTGGAAAAATGGGCTAAAAAATGGCAGATGGAGTTTAATACTGACAAGTGTGAGGTATTGCACGTTGGAAGGACAAACCAACGTAGAACATACAGGGTTAATGGTAAGGCACTGAGGAGTGCAGTGGAACAGAGGGATCTGGGAATACAGATACAAAATTCCCTAAAAGTGGCGTCACAGGTAGATAAGGGTCGTAAAGAGAGCTTTTGGTACATTGGCCTTTATTAATCAAAGTATTGAGTATAAGATCTGGAATGTTATGATGAGGTTGTATAAGGCATTGGTGAGGCCGAATCTGGAGTATTGTGTTCAGTTTTGGTCACCAAATTACAGGAAGGATATAAATAAGGTTGAAAGAGTGCAGAGAAGGTTTACAAGGATGTTGCCGGGACTTGAGAAACTCAGTTACAGAGAAAGGTTGAATAGGTTGGGACTTTATTCCCTGGAGCGTAGAAGAATGAGGGGAGATTTGATAGAGGTATATAAAATTATGATGGGTATAGATAGAGTGAATGCAAGCAGGCTTTTTCCACTGAGGCAAGGGGAGAAAAAAACCAGAGGACATGGGTTTAGGGTGAGGGGGGAAAAGTTTAAAGGGAACATTAGTGGGGGCTTCTTCACACAGAGAGTGGTGGGAGTGTGGAATGAGCTGCCAGATGAGGTGGTAAATGCAGGTTCTTTTTTAACATTTAAGAATAAATTGGACAGGTACATGGATGGGAGGTGTATGGAGGGATATGGTCTGTGTGCAGGTCAGTGGGGCTAGGCAGAAAATGGTTTGGCACAGCCAAGAAGGGCCAAAAGGCCTGTTTCTGTGCTGTAGTTTCTATGGTTTCTAAATCTCTGAGCTTAAGAATGTACTATCACTGTGAACCAAGTACACAGGTGCAAAGAGTACTAAGTTGTGCCAAAAGACACAGTTGTGGTCAGTGGAGAAAAAGCTCTGGAAATGGGTGCACTGGATCACCCAGGCACAGCTGAGATCTTGCTATCTAAAGCTAAGGATTTGGGACTTGGATGAAAAATATAGTAAATATAGTTCCAAATTTGTCTCACATGAAGAAATTACAATGTATCTTTCAGACGAGTAAATAAGCAATTTTCTACCAATTGAAGTGGAGCATTGAGATCAGGGCTGGTGTCCACATCAGATATCCATACCTCAGTATCTAATGAGAGTAGTTCTGACTGAGGCCTCAAAGAAAGAATTGGGTCCAATTCCCAGTGAATTAAAATGTCAATTTGAGCTCCACAAGATAAATAAACTGCTTGTGTCACTTCTGATTCTTTAGCAGATCACCTTGCGAGACCATTGTTTCTTCTGTTCAATTAAGGTATACAATGATAATGAACACCTATCTTGCATAACAAGAGACCTGTTGCAGTCAGACCACAAAAGCTCCACACACTAACAGACTTCCACGAGAACGCCCAATCGTCTACTTTTGACATTCATTGGTATTGTCATTGCTGAGTTCACCTCCATCAGTCACTTCAAGGTCACAGTGACCAGCCGTATAAAAACTGTGACGATTTTTGTAAACTTTTTACATGGTAGAAATGACAAAGGTTTTGAGTATGGCAAACTCAAACACAATTCATCAGTCCTACTCTGAATGTCAGTTGTCCAGCACCTGAAGAACCTGGAACCTACCAGCCTTCTCCTTCCCACCCTCCCCCCACCTTCTTTATAGGGCCTCTGCCCCTTCCCCCTACAGTCCTGACGAAGGGTTCCGGCCCGAAACGTCAACCGACCTTTTCCACGGATGCTGCCCGACCTGCTGAGTTCCTCCAGCGTGTTGTGAGCGTTGGAGATACTAGAATGTATCTAGATAGATACCACACCAGACATACAATGAGAACCTGTACACATGTCAGTGTAGAGTGAGATTTGGATGAAGCAACCTGGAGATAGATTGTCTTTAAGTTATTGAAGAAGTGAGCAAATATTTCCTGTGTAACACCGTCATATCAGTTGTTGATCCTTCAAAAACAAGGCAGCTTGAAATGTGCATCTGCTTTGTGTCTGAAACTAAGTTTTCTGTTTTAACTTCTCATTGAAGCACTCCAGCATATCTTCACTGGAGATCGGATGCTCAACTGCTTGAAGTGAGGGAGGGATTCATTATGTCATCTGTCATGATGATACACTAGAGAACTCGTAGGGAAAAATCATTCATCTGTTCTGAGTGTGGGAAGGGATTCAGACATTAATCCGGCTTGCAAAACACGCCAGTGACTGCACAGTAGAGAAAAGGTTATTGACCTACTCTGTTTGTAGGAAGGGATATATTTAATGTCCCAACATATGCTGTGAGCAGGAAAGAGGCAGCAGAGAAGTTCGTCCTCAGGTAGAGATAAATTGCCTTCCACTTATTGAAGGAGTGAACAGGTATTTATTTCATAATACATCATATTAATTGTCGATCATTCAAAAACGAGGTATTATCTTGTCAAAGGCCTTCTGAAAACAACAGCTACATAACAGCCACCAATTCTTCTTTGCCTATCCTTGTTATTTCTTCAAAGAATTCGAACAGATTTGTCAAGCAAGATTTTCCCTTGAGAATTCCATGCTGACTATGGCCTATTTTATCATGTCCCTCCATATATCTCAAAATCACATCATTACAAATCATCTCCAATATCTTCTCAACCACTGAGGTCAGACTCACTGGCCTATAATTTCCTTTCTTCTGCGTGTATACCTTCTAGAAGTATTGAGTAACATTTGCAATTTTTCAGTCCTCAATTACTAGTGCCTGCACAATCTTTTCAGCCACCTCTTTCAGAACCCTGGTGTGTACACCATCTGGTTCAGGTAACTTATCTACCTTCAGACCTTTCAGTCTCCTGAGCAAGATGATCCAATATATCCCTTCCCACAGTCTGAGTAAGTGAACTCACTAAAGTACCTTCAGTTGAGATAACTGAGTGAATGCCTTCCCACGGTCTGAGCAAGTGAGTGGTCTCTCCCCACAGTGAATTGACTGGTGTGATAATATGTAAGATGATCAAGTGAATTCTTTCCCCCAGTCTGAGCAGCTGAATGCCTCTTCCCAGTGTGAACTCACTGATGTGCCTTCTGTTGAGATAACTGAGTGAATTCTTTCCCACAGTCTGAGTAGGTGAATGCAGTTTAAATTTCCTTATGTGGCTTCAGTAGAGATGACCGACTGAATCTCTTCCCACACACAGAACAGGTGAACAGCTTCTTCCCAATGTGAACGTGGCATGCCGGTAGATTAGGTAACTGAGTGAGTCTGTTCCCACAATCTGAGCAAGTGAACAGCTTCTCCCAAATGGGAACTCACTGGGGTTTCTGTTGATGGTATGAATCTTCCCACAACCTGATCAGGTGATTGACTACTCACCCATGTGAACTAACTGGTGTGTCCGTAGGTGGGATAAGTGAGTGAATCCTTCCCACAGTCTGAGCAGGTGAAGGACTCAGTGGTGTATCTTTGAACTCACTGGTGTATCTTTGGGTCAGCTGAGTGAGTGAACTCCTTCCCACACTGAGAGAAGGAGAATGATGTCTCCCTGCTATCAATTCTCTGGAAATTCATCATGTCAGATGTCAGACAGAGTGAGTCCCTCGCACAGTCAATGCAGTTGAAGAACTGATCTCCAGTGAACAAATGCTGGTGTGTTCTCAGCACCCTGGTCCCAGTGGATTTCACTGAGCTACAACAGAAAGCTTAATTTCAGATACAAAGCATGTTTCCAGCTGAGATGAGATACTTCTTTATCTCCTGGGATCAACAACAGACATATACCTCTTACAAAGGAAATATCTGGACAGAGACCTTAGAACTGGTGTGTTGTTAATTTGTACACAATTTCTTTGTAATTTCTAACCTGTAAAATGATTTACAGCAGACATCAATGGGTGCAGGAGAGCATTTCAGATGCAGCTCCTGATCTTCTAACTACACATGGATCAAGGGTCCAGACTGACCATCCAGTTCTCGGACTGTTTTTCTGTCTATATCAGAATGGGCCAGGATTTCCAGCAACTGCAGATTTTTTCACATTTCTGCCTGCCTTCGATCTGTGACGCGGCTCAGTTTGTCTCTCCATCAGTATTATTTCAAGTTCTGGTCATGGTCCACAGTGCTACAAAGGACATATGATATTATATGGCTGATCCTGGAGACTTTCTAATTATTCTGTCCTCTTGACATAGACTCCCCCACAATAAGAAACATCCTCTCCACAACCATTTTATCAAGTCCTTCCAACATTAAATTGGTTTCAATGAGGTCCACCCTCATTCTTCTGAATTTCAGTGAGTACAGGCTTAGAGCCATCAAATGCTCCTCACACGATAAGTCTTTCAATCCCAGAATCATCTTCATGAACCTCTTCTAAATCCTCTCCAATGTCAGCACATCCTTCATAGAAAAACCATAGAAACCATAGAAAAACTGTGGCACAGAAACAGGCCTTTTGGCCCTTCTTGGCTGTGCCGAACCATTTTCTGCCTAGTCCCACTGACCTGCACACGGACCATATCCCTCCATGTATCTGTCCAATTTATTCTTAAATGTTAAAAAAGAACCCGCATTTACCACCTCATCTGGCAGCTCATTCCATACTCCCACCACTCTCTGTGTGAAGAAGCCCCCCACTAATGTTCCTTTTAAACTTTCCCCCCCCTCATCCTTAACCCATGTCCTCTGTTTTTTTCTCCCCTTGCCTCAGTGGAAAAAGCCTGCTTGCATTCACTCTATCTATACCCATCATAATTTTATATACCTCTATCAAATCTCCCCTCATTCTTCTACGCTCCAGGGAATAAAGTCCTAACCTATTCAACCTTCCTCTGTAACTGAGTTTCTCAAGTCCCGGCAACATCCTTGTAAACCTTCTCTGCACTCTTTCAACCTTATTTATATCCTTCCTGTAATTTGGTGACCAAAACTGAACACAATACTCCAGATTCGGCCTCACCAATGCCTTATACAACCTCATCATAACATTCCAGCTCTTATACTCAATACTTTGATTAATAAAGGCCAATGTACCAAAAGCTCTCTTTACGACCCTATCTACCTGTGACGCCACTTTTAGGGAATTTTGTATCTGTATTCCCAGATCCCTCTGTTCTACTGCACTCCTCAGTGCCTTACCATTAACCCTGTATGTTCTACCTTGTTTTGTCCTTCCAACGTGCAATACCTCACACTTGTCTGTATTAAACTCCATCTGCCATTTTTCAGCCCATTTTTCGAGCTGGTCCAAGTCCCTCTGCGGGCTCTGAAAACCTTCCTCACTGTCTACTACACCTCCAGTCTTTGTATCATCAGCAAATTCGCTGATCCAATTTACCACATTATCATCCAGATCATTGATATAGATGACAAATAACAATGGCCCCAGCACTGATCCCTGTGGCACACCACTAGTCACCAGTCAGCCATTCTTCCTTAGATAAAATGCATAAAACTGCTCACAATACTCCAAGTGAAGCTTCCCTGTGCTTTGTAAAGCCTGAACATTGCATTCTTGCTTTTATATTCTAGTCCTTTCAAAATGAATGTTAGCCTTTGCATTCCTCATCACAAACTCAACCTGAAAATTAACCTTTAAGGAATTTTGCACAAAGACCTTTTGCACCTCAGATTATTGAATTTTCACTCCACTACAAAATCCACTTTTACTTCTGTTACTAAAGTGGATGGCCATACACTTTCTGACACTATATTCCATCTACCACTTTGCCCATTCTCCTAATCTGTCTAAGTCCTTCTGTTGCCTCTCTGATTCCTCAACATTACCTGCCCCTCCACCTGACTTCACAATGTCTACAAACTTGGCCATAAAACCATCAATTCTGTCATCCAAATCATTGGCATTTAACGTAAAAAGCTGACCCAACACAAACCGCTGTGGAAGATCACTACTCACTGACAGACAACCAGAAAAGGCTCTCTTTATTCCCACGCTTTGCCTCCTGCCAGTCAGCCACTGCTTTATCTATGCGAATATCTTTCCTGTAATACCATGGGCTCTTAGCCTGGTAAGCAGCCTACATTCAGGCACCTTGTCAAGTGCCTTCTGTAGATCTATTTACACAACATCCACTAATTACCTTTTGTCCACTCTGCTTGTTGTTTCTTCAAAGAATTCCTACAGATCAGGCAAGATTTTCCTTTAAGGAAACCATGTTGACATTGGTTTATTTTATCACGTGCCTCCAAGCACTTCAAAACCACATCTGTAATAATTTACTCCCAATATCTTCTCAACCACTGAGGTCAAACTAACAGACCAGTAATTTCCTTTCTTCCACCTCTCTCACTTCTTGGTGGATTGGCACTTGCCATTTTCCAATCCTCTGGAACCATAATACCATAAGACCATAAGACAAAGGAGCAGAAGTCAGCCATTCGGCCCATCGAGTCTGCTCCGCCATTTTATCATGAGCTGATCCATTCTCCCATTTAGTCCCACTCCCCCACCTTCTCACCATAACCTTTGATGCCCTGGCTACTCAGATACCTATCAATCTCTGCCTTAAATACACCCAATGACTTGGCCTGCACTGCTGCCCATGGCAACAAATTCCATAGATTCACCACACTCTGACTAAAAACCATGCCAGAATCTATTGATTGTGGGAAGATCATTACTAATGCCTGCAAAACCTCTTTCAGAACCTGGGATGTAGACCATTGGTCCAGGTGACTTATCTATCTTCAGACCATACAGTTTTCTGAGCACCTTCTCCCTAGTAATGGCAACATTACTCACTCTTGCCACCTGACACTCTTGAATTTTTGGCATACTGCTAGTGTCTACCCCAGTGAAAACTGATGCAAAATACTTACTCAGTTCATCCACCATCTACTTGATTCACGTTACTACATCTCCAGCATCATTTTCCAGCAGGTCCAATATCTACTCTTGACTGTCTTTTACATTTTATATATCTGAAGAAACTCTTGGTCTTTTTAATATTATTGGCTAGCTTACCTTCTTTTCCTCATTATGACGTTTTTGTTGCCCTTCTGTGGTTTTTTTTTAAAAGCTTCCCAATCCACTATTTTCCCTCCAAGTTTTGCTTTATTACATACCCTTTCTTTGGCTTTTATGTTGGTTTTGACTTCCCTTGTCAACCACATTGCTGCATCCTGCCTTTAAAACACTACTTCTTTGGAATCCTGTGCCTTCAGAATTGCTCCAAAAATAGCTAGCCATTGTTTCTTTGCCATCATCCTTGATAGTGTTCCCTTCAAATCAGTTTTTGCCAGCTCCTCTCTCATGCCTCTGTAATTCCCTTTAGTCCATTGTAATACTGACACATCTGATTCTTCTCAAATTTCAGGGTGAATTCTATCATATTATGATCACTGGCCCAAAAGGTTCCTTTGCCTTTAAGATCTCTGATCAATCTTGGTTCATTACACAACACCCAATCCAGAATAGCTGATCCCCAAGTGGGCTCCACATGAGCTGCTCTAATAAGCCATCTTGTAGGCATTCTACAAATCCCTCTAGGAATTCCCCCTCCTGGAATCCAGCACCAACCTGACTTTCCCGATCTGCCTTCATATTGAAATTGCCCATGACTATCACAACATTACCCCTCCCCTCCTTGGCATTCATTTTCTGTTTCCCATTGTAATTTGTAAAACACATCCTTGCTACTGTTTGGGGTCTGTATATAATTCCCATCAGGGTCCTTTTTTTTTAACCTTTGCATCTCTTAGCTCGACCCACAACGGTTCTATACCTTCTGATTCTATGTCACTTCTTTTTAATGATTTGATGAGAATCAAGCTCTACCCATCTTTTCAATATAATGTGTATCCTTAAACATAAGCTCCAAGTTATAATCTTCTTAAATCAAAGATTCACAATAAAGACTCACAATGTTATACATGACTATCTGGTATAAGTTTATCTACCATAAAAAGCCATCTTGTCAGCATTTTAGAAACTCCCCCTCTTGAGCTCAACACCAACCTGGTTTTTCCAAAGTACCTGCATATTGGTATCCCCATAAGTATCATTACATTGCTGTTTTGACATACATGTTCTATCTTCCATTATAATTTGTAGACCATATCTTTGCTTCTGTCCAGAGGTTTGTGTATAGCTCCCATCAGGGTCTTTTTACCCTTGTAGTTTCTTAGCTCTACCCACAATGATTCCACACTACCAGCTCCTGTGTCACCTCTTTCTAATGATCTGATTTCATCTTTTACCAACAGAGCTACCCTACCCCCTCTACCTAGCTGCCTTTCCTTTCGATACGTTAAGCTCTTAGGAGCAAGAGAGTATGGACAAAGAAGGGACAGGAGCACTTACAGGACTGTTTTAAGTTGGTGGACTAGACTGTATTCAAGGATTCATCTTACAGACTGAATGAGTATGTCACAGTTGTCACTGACTTTATTAAAACCTGTATGGATGATTGTATGCCTATGAGAATATATTCTATGCACCCAAATCAAAAGTTGTGGATGAACCAGGAGGTTCATAGTCAGCTAAGGGCTAGATCTGTAGTATTCAAGTCTGGTGATCCAGGACTATACAAGAAGGCCAGGACTTATGGAGGGCTAACTCAAGAGCAAAGGAACAATTCTGTATGAGGTTAGAGGCAGAAGTGGATTCACGTTAACTCTGGCAGGGTTTGCAGACCATTGCTTTCCACAGAGCAAAACCTAACATCATGAATGCCAGTGATGCTTCACTCCCAGATGAGCTCAAGTCCTTTCATGTGTATTTTAAAAGAAGAATAAAGCTACATCTGTAAGGATACCTGTAGCATGCAGTGACCTGTGATCTCTGTCTTAGAGGCCAACGTCACATTGTCTTTCAAGAGGATGAACCCTCACAAGGTGACAGGCACAACAAGCGGGATAGACAAAGGGGAATCGGTTGTTGTTGTGTACTTGTATTTTCAGAAGGCCTTTGACAAGGTGCCACACATGCGACTGCCTAGCAAGCCACGAGCCCATGGTATTAACAGGAAAGACTCTAGCTTGGATAAAGCAATGGTTGATTGGCAGGGGGCAAAGAGTGGAAATAAAGGAAGCCTTTTCTAATAGATGCCGGTGACTAGTGGTGTTCCACAGGGGTCTGTGTTGGGACAGATTATGTTATATGTCAGTGATCCGGATGATGGAATCAATGGCTTTGTTGCAAAGTTAGCGGTTAATACAAAGATAGGTGAAGGGGTAGGTAGTTTTGAGGAAATAGAGGGGCTATAAAAAAACTTAGATAAGGAGAATGGGCATATAAATGGATAAAGAATGGCAGATGATGCAGTGCCAGGAAGTGTGCAGTCATGCACTTTTGAAGAAGAAATGAAAGGGATGACTATTTTCTAAATAGAGGGAAAAAGCAACAATCTGAGGCACAAAGGGACTTGGGAGTCCTTGTGCAGGATTCCCTAAAGGTTAATTTGCAGGTTGAGTCCATGGTGAGGAAGGCAAGTGCAATATTGGCATCCATTTCAGGAGGACTAGAATATAAAAGCAAGGATGTAATGTTGAAGTATTGTAAAGCACACGTGAGGCTTCACTTGGAGTATTGTTAGCAGGCTTGGGTTGCTTATCTTAGAGAGGATGTGCTGAAACTGGAGAGAGTTCAAAGGAAATTCATGAAAATAATTCCAGGAATGAATGGCTTATCATATGAAGAGTATTTGATGGCTCTGGGCTTGTATTGACTGGAATTCAGAAGACTGAGGGGTGACCTGTTGAATGGGGTGAGGCCTTGATAGAGTAGATATGGAGATGATATTTCCTGTGGTGGGAGTGTCTAAGACCATCGACACACCCTCAGGATAGAGGGGTGTACTTTTAGAACAGAGATGAGGAGGAATTTCTTTAGCCAGAAAGTGGTGAAGTATGGAGGCTAAGTCTTTATGTACAGTATAGTTAAGACAGAGGTTAATAAATTCGTGATTGATCAGGGTATGAAGGGATACTGGGGGAAGACAAAGAGATTGGGGCTGAGAGGAAACTTGGATCAGCCATGGTGAAATAGTGGAGCAGACTCGATAGGCCAAATGGTCTAATTCTGCTCCTATATCTTATGGTCTAAAATACTGATGAACTCAGTGAATTAGGCAGCATCTATAAAGAAGAATATAACCATATAACAATTACAGCATGCAAACAGACCTTCTAGTCCATGCCGAACTCTTACTCTCACCTAGTCCCACTGACCTGCACTCAGCCCATAACCCTCCATTCCTTTCCTGTCCATATAGCTATAAATAAAGTGTTGACATTTCAGGTCAAACCACTTCACTATGCTTAGACTGTTTACTCCTCTGCTTAGATGCTGCCTGACCTGCTGAGTTCCTGCAGCACTTTGTGGGTGTTGCTCTACTGTTTATTTCCAGGATCTGCAGAATCTCGTGTTTTATATTTGCATTTGTGAGTTGGACCTTGACAATAGTTCCAAAATTGCCTGTTGACCTTAAGTATATTGTATGTGGGAGCTTGCTGCGTTAAAATAGCTTCTGAGTTTTCTACATACAAACATTGGTCTGTTTTTGAGACGTGTAGCGTGGAACCAGTGCTTGTTTTTAAAGACAACCTGGCATGCCCACGCTTCAAAATTGGTTACCAGTTCAAACGCGCATGTGTAGTAGCTGCAGGTCGTTTCCCAAAATCACGCATGCGCTCAGTGGACAACAGACTCTGCAGGATCGGCGGTAGGTCGGAGCAGGGTTTCATCATCACCGGTGTTCACACCACGACTGCAGAACAATTGTTACGAGCTCCGGACAGACCGTGGACCCGCACCCCGGGACATTCCGGTCCTTTCCCTGTTCGACAGCCCCACGATCCCCACAAGGGCTCCAGGGAATTTTCAGCGACTGAGCGAAGACGTGGCACAATTTGCATAGCGCATGCGCACGGCCGGGACCGTGATGCACAGACGTTCTCGTTAAGAATTAATATCACCGGTAATGTCGTGAAATTTGTCTTTGCGGCAGCGGGACAATGCAGTGCATTAATAAAAACAAATTGCGTTAGTATATATTTAATTAAACAAGTAGTGCAAAATTATTGAGGTCGTGTTCATGGGTTCAATGTCCATTCAGAAATCAAATGAGAGAGGGGAAGAAGGTGCTCCAAAATCATTAGTGTGTGCCTTCAGGCTTCTGTACCTCCTGCCTGATGGCAGCAATGAGAACAGAGTCTAATTGATGGGGGCTGCTTGAAGATGTCCTGGATGCTGGTGCCCACGATACAGCTGACTGAATTTACAATTTTTTGCAGCTTCTTTCCATCCTGTGCAGTAGCCCCCACCCCCATACCAGACGATGGTGCGCCAGTTAGAAGGTGCAGCCCGAGTCTGTGCCATCCTGATTAAGACCCAATCATCTTGTGTTGGTGCCTTACAACAGCTGCAAACAGCTAGAAAGCATCCCACTGACTATCCTTTGCCCTGGAAAATCTAACATTTTAAATATGGACACACTTTCAACCTAGGTGAAATATAACTGTAGGTCTGCACTGCACCACTGCACTCTTCCCCACCTCTTAGAGGACCACAACCTTGTCATGGTTTTGAGGCTTGAATGCCTCAATGACCCAGACAGCTATGTTGGCTGGAGTCAGGGCCTTGTGCTTTGGCTCTTGATAGGGTCACCCATGCCAAACAAGTCAAAGGGTAGAGCCCAGACTAACAGCAGTCCACAGATCCTCTAGGTTCGGGGGTTCATCTCAGGGCTAACAAGCTTGACTGGTCAAACAAAACTTACGGAAACAGCAATGAAGAATTCTCTATTTCTGAGTGCAATATCGGTCTCCACCCAGGACTTGCATGAATTACAGTAAACTGAGTGGAAGCTACTGACATGATGAAGGAAGCTGTGTATGCCGTCAGAGATGGAGGACCCCTCCTAAGCACCAGCGGCGTAATGGGCAAAAGAAGAATACCTTTCCCAGAAGAAATTAAAATGATCCATAAATCTGAAACCATACCTCCTGCACCAGTTCCTCAGCCACTCATTCATCTGCCAAATTACCGTATTCTTACCCTCACTGACGTGTGGCACAGGCAGCAATCCAGAGATTGCTACCTGGCAGTTTTGCTTTTCAGCTTTCTACCCAGTTCTCTAAATTCTCTCTTTAGGACCTCTTCTCTTTGCCTTCCTATTTCACTGGTACTAATATGTACCAAGATGTCACCTTCCCCTGTTAGAATGTCATGGATACAATCCAAGATGTCCCTGACCCTGGCACCCAGGAGGCAACAACATATCATCTGGGACCATCTATGGTGTCCTAGACTGTACAGAATTTCCCAACACCACTGCACTCTTCATCTGTCCCCTTCGGTTCTGAGCCACAGAGCCAGCAACTCGTTTACTGTCACATCCCCCTAGGTAGGTCATCCAAAATGGTATACTTGTTATTCAGGGTATCGGCCACAAGGGTACTCTTTACCAACTGCCTGCATCCCTTTCCTCTCCTGACAGTCACCAATTCACCTGCCTCCTGCAATGACAACCTTGCTCCCGGAAGTGAACTTTACTGGGTGTTTTTTATAGACCTCAATACTAACAGGGACATCGAGGAACAGATAGGGAGACAGATTTTGGAACTGTACAGTAATAACAGGGTTGTTGTTATTATGGGAGATTTTAATTTCCCAAACATTTATTGGCATCTCCCTAGAGTGAGGGGTTTAGATGGGGTAGTTTGTTAAGGTGTATTCAGGAAGGTTTTCTGACACAGTATGTAGATAAGCCTACAGGAGGAGAGGCTGTACTTGATCTGGTCTCTCCGTGGGAGAGCATTTTGGAGATAGTGATCACAATTCTATCTCCTTTACCATATCATTGGAGAGGGATAGGAACAGACAAGTTAGGAAAGTGTTTAATTGGAGTAAGGGGAAATATGAAGCTATTAGACAGGAACTTGGAAGCATAAATTGGAAACAGATGTTCTCAGGGAAATGTACGGCAGAAATGTGGCAAATTTTCAGGGGATATTTGTGTGGTGTTCTGCATAGGTATGTTCCAATGAGACAGAGAAAGGATGGTAGGGTACAGGAACCATGTGAACAAAGGCATTTGAAAATCTAATCAAGAAGAAAAGAAAGGTTCAAAAAACTAGGTAATGATAGAGATCTAGAAAATTATAAGGCTAGCAGGAAGGAGCTTAAGAATGAATTTAGAAGAGCCAGAAGAGGCCATGAGAAGGCCCTGGCGAACAAGATTAAAGAAAACCCCAAGGCGTTCTACAAGTATGTGAAGAGTAAGATGACGAGCCATGTGAGAATAAGACCAATCAAGAGCAATAATGGAAATGTATGCATGGAGTCGGAGGAGGTAGCGGAGGTACTTAATGAATACTTTGCTTTAGTATTCACCAGTGAAAAGGACCTTGGCAAATGTAGGGATGACTTGCAGCAGACTGAGAAGCTTGAGCATATAGACATTAATTAAGAGAATTTGCTGGAACTTTTGGAAAACATCAAGTTGGATAAGTCACCAGGACCGGATGAGATATACCCAGGCTACTGTCGGAAGTGAGGGAGGATGACCTTTGCATCATCAATGGGGATGGGAGAGGTTGTAGAGGATTGGAGGGTTGCAGATGTTGTTCCCTTATTCAAGAAATTGCACCATCTCAGATCGCAAGACCCTACAGTGGATAGTGAGGTCAGCTGAGAAGATCATCGGGGTCTCTCTTCCCGCCATCACAGACATTTACACCACATGCTGCATCCGCAAAGCAAACAGCATTATGAAGGACCCCACCCACCCCTCATACAAACTCTTCTCCCTCCTGCCATCTGGAAAAAGGCACCAAAGCATTCAGGCTGTCACGACCAGACAATGTAACAGTTTCTTCCCCCAAGCCATCAGACTCCTCAATACCCAGAGCCTGGACTGACACCAACCTACTGTACCCTCTACTGTGCCTACTGTCTTGTTTATTATTTATTACTATTTATTGTAGTGCCTGCACTGTTTTGTGCACTTTATGCAGTCCTGGATAGGTCTGTAGTTCAGTGTAGTTTTGTATTGTTTCATGTAGCACCATGGTCCTGAAAAACGTTGTCTCGTTTTTACTATGTTCTGTACCAGCAGTTATGGTTGAAATGACAATAAAATGTGACAACTTGACTTGACTTGAAAGGGAGTAGAGATAGCCCAGGAAGTTATAGACCAGTGAGTCTTACTTCAGTGGTTGGTAAGTTGATGGAGAAGATCCTGAGAGGCAGGATTTATGAACATTTGGAGAGGCATAATATGATTAGGAATAGTTAGCATGGCTTTGCCAAAGGCAGGTTGTGCCTTACGAGCCCGATTGAATTTTTTGAGGATGTGACTGAACACATTCATGAAGGTAGAGCAGTAGATGTAGTGTATATGGATTTCAGCGAGGGATTTGATAAGATGTCCCATGCAAGGCTTGTTGAGAAAGTAAGGAGGCATGGGATCCAAGGGGACCTTGCTTTGTGGATCCAGAACTGGCTTTCCTACAGAAGGCAAAGAGTGGTTGTAGACGGGTCATATTCTGCACGGAGGTCGGTGACCAGTGGTGTGCCTCAGAGATCTGTTCTGGGACCCCTTCTCTTCGTGATTTGTATAAATGACCTGGATGAGGAAGTGGAGGGATGCATTAGTAAATTTGCTGATGACACAAGGGTTGGGGGTGTTGTGGATAGTGTGGAGAGCTGACAGTGGTCACAGCAGGATATTGATAGGATGCAAAACTGGGCTGAGAAGTTCCAAGTTTAAATCTCCGTAAGAATTTATAATATATCTTTCAGATAAATACATAAGCAATTTTCTACCAATTGTAGTTGAACACTGAGATCAGGTCATAAGTCTAGAATGATCTGATCTCCAGACCTCAGAAGCTAATGGGAATAGTTGAGAGTGATATCTAAAAGAAAGAACTGGGTCCATCCTCCAGTGAATTAAGATGTTAGAGCTCCATAGGATGAACATCACATGTCCTTGCATCACTCTCAGCAGGCCACCATTGTTTCTTCTATTCAATTTGGGTGTATAATGGGTGTTGGCGGAACGGAATTACGTCTCTACCAAAAGAGGTGTAAGGCACTCCTTCCCTCCACTGGTCTGCAGGTCACCCTTGGGCCCAGTCGGGGGCACAGGAAGCAATGGGAGCAGGGGCTGGATGGTCGATGGTCACACATCACAAGTCCTGGTTATGGGACCACTGACACCAGGCAGACAATTTCTGAAGAGTATTGATAATGGCTGGGGCCACTTGTCTTGTAAAAACACTGTCTACGACGGCAATCTACTTCTGTAGAAAAATTTGCCAAGAACAATCATGGTCACCGATAAGACCACATCATACGACACGGCACATAATTATGATGAATGATAGGGAACACCTCTGATTTGGGTAACAAACGACCCATAGCATTCACACCTGAAAGGTTCCACACATAACAATCTCCAATGATAAAGTCTATTCACCTACTCCTGACATTCGTTGGTATTGCCATTGCTGAGTTTACCAATGTCAATCACTGCAGGGTCACAGTGATCAGAAAGACTCCAGGAGCAAGTCTCCAGAGAGAATGAGGGTCGTCGAGAGACAGATGGGGAGTAAGAGGAAAGTAAACGACCCAGAGAAGGGGCAGTGGAGAAGAGTGTGGAGTGGCACAAAGACTGGTGTGAGACAGGGTGTGGGAAAGTGGGCGACACAGAGTGGTGGGGATTAGCGGAGGTGGTGGGGAATAGGAAGATTCAGAGCGGGTCTTCTGAAAGGGTCTCGGCCCGAAATGCTGACACTTTATTCTCCTTCATAGATGCTGCCTGAGTTCCTCCAACACTGTGTGTGTGTGAATTGTGTGTAGTTTTGTTGGTTATTACTGCCTGCAAGAATGTATCATGATAAGTATTCTATGTATGCAAATAAGGCATTAGAGTTGCACAAGATTTCAATTGTCAATATCCATATAAAATTGACAACTCTGAGCAGAAGTTTTAGAGCAGTTCAGTGACAGGGACTGGACCATTGCCCTTGTGCACAAGTAAATAAAGTCTGAAGCAAGTTGTCAGAGACCAGTTGATCAGTGAAGCTGCTTCTTCACCCAGAGTGGTGACCATTCGGAACCCGTCACTACAGGGGCAACTGAAGGTGAGCAGCAGAGATAGGTTTAAGGGGAAATGGAATGAACAGAGATAGACAAAAGAACATTGCTTCAGGGCAATAGGATGAGGAATGTGCCTCTCTGCAACGGGAACAGAAACACTGCCAACAATCAGAACGGCCTCTACCAACTCTACTAGCATGCTGCAGAGTCAGTAAGTGCCTGACTAGTAATGCCACCCCTCCTCCTTTAATCCCTCCCAGTCTTTCACATCTAAAAATGACAGAACCCCAAATATTGAGCTGCCAGTCCTGCCCTCCTGCAACCAAGACTCATTAATGACTACAATATCATAATTCCATGTGTTGATTCATGTCCTGACCTCATCCACCTTTCCTACAATAATTCTTATTGAAACATACGCAGCTCAGGACACTAGTTGCACCATGCTTAACCTTTTGATTCCTGACTTTTTCCTGAGGTCTTACCAACATTTGTCTCCACAACCTCTGTATTAACTGTTCTGGCACTCTGGTTCCCATCCCCCTGCAACTCTAGTTTAAATCCCACAGTGCAGCACTAGCAAAGCTTCCTGCTGGGATATTAGTTGACCCATTCTCCCACTCAAACTTGGACCCTCCCCTCTCCATCCCCTGTATCTTTAAATCTCACACTTTCCCCAATCCCACTACTTCCATCACTGGGTCACCCTACGCCTTTTTAAAATCCCATTCACCTCAGTCTTTGGGTCACCCCTTCCCATTCCTGGGTCACTCTTTCTCCCCTCAACCCTATCTTTGGGCCACCAACTTCCCCACACCCCCACTCAAGGTCAATTTCTTACCCCCATCTCCTATCCCACCTCTGGGTCACCATTTTCCCCCACTCCTGAAGTTTCTGGGTCACCCCACCCACCTGTGTTCGGATTGCCACTTTCCCCATATCCACCCTCTCCTCAGTGTGCGTCCCATTCCTTGTTCTAGAGGCTCTGGGTCACTCCTTCACACTTCCCCTGCTGTCTCCTCTTCCCCTTTTCACATCTCTGGGTCTCCTGTAGCCCTTGGTTGCCCCCTTTGCCTCATCTCTGGATCCCCTCCATCCCCCTTCTCTCGACTCTGGATCTCCTCCTTCATTCATCCCTCATGTCTGGCTTTCCTCATTCCTCCTTCCTTAATCTCTGGATCTCCTCTATCCCTCTTCCCTAGTCTGTGGATCTCCTCCTTCATTTCCCTTTCCTTCGTCCCTGGATCTCTTCCTTCCCCCATCTCAGGTTCTTCTTGTCCCCCCTCCAGTCATCACTGAATCCTATCCTTCCCCCTTCTCTTGTACTAGATCTCTTCCCTCCCTGTTCCCCTTCTTTGGATCTCCTTCCTCCCCTTCCCTCTGCTCTGGATCCCCTCTTTCCACCTTTTCCCTAGTCTGTGGATCTCAAACATCCCCCTTCCCTCATTTCTGGATCTCTTCCCTCCCCCTTTCATTGTCATATAAAGTCAGAGAGTCAAAGAAATTTACAGCATGGAAAAGGCCATTCAGCCCATCTAGTTTAAAGCTAACCATTTGGACTGCCTACTCTTGTTGACCGCTCCAAGGAATAAAGACTTAACCAATTCAATCTTTACTTATAACTCAGGTCCCCCAGTCCCATCAACAAACTAGTGTATTTTCTCTGTACTCTTTCTACCTTGATTACATTTTTCCTGTAGGTAGGTGATGAAAACTGCACACAATTTTCATCACCAACATCTTGTATAACTTCAACATAATATCCTATCTCCTGTACTCAATACTTTGATCAACCTGTGATGCCATTTTTAATGAATTCTGCCACAAAACCAGTATCTAATCTGACTTACTACCTCACCTTGAATGCCGAGCAAGTGAACCTTCTTGACCAATCTCTCATGCGGGTATTTGTCAAATGCCTTGCAAAAGGCCATGTAGACAACATCCCTGACTTGCTTTCATCCACTTTCCTGGTAACTTCCTTGAAAAATTCTATAAGATTGGTTAGACATGACTTATCACATATGATGCCTTCCTGAATCAGTCCAAGTTTATCCAACTATTAGTATATTAGAATACCTTCCAATAACTTTGTCAGGCTCACCAGCCTATAATTTCCTGATTTTATTGTTGGAAACTTTCTCAAACAACGGAACAACATCAGCTATCCTCCAATCCTTTAACCAGGCCAACCTCAGAAAGGCGCTGAGAAAGTTATACCAACGTGTCTCCTGCCCCACTAGAGGCCCGAATATACTTGACCACTGCTACATAGCAGTCAAGGATGCCTACCGTTCCGTCCCATGACCTCACTTCGGAAAATCGGACCATCAGGCCGTACTCCTTCCCCTGGCTTACAAACAGAAACTGAAGTGGGAGGTCACGGTGTGAAAAGTAGTGTCGCGTTGGACGGAGGAAACGGATGAGGTCCTCCATGACTGCTTTGAATCGGTGAACTGGTTAGTATTCAAGGACTCGGCAGCTAACCGCAATGAGTATGCCTCAGCTGTCACGGACTTTATCTGGAAATGCATGGAGGACTGTGTGTCTCTCAAGACGATCCGGGTATTCCCTAACCGGAAACCTTGGATGAATTATGAGGTCAAGTCCCTTTTGAAGGCTGGAGCTGCAGCTTTTATGTCCGAGGATACCAGTCGCTACACGGAATCCAGGCGTGAACTCCGGAAAGCCATTAAGGGCGCCAAGAGGCAATATTGAGCCAAGCTGGAAGCCCAGGCTAACCAGAGAGATGCCAGTCGACTATGGCAGGGTCTAAATGAGATCACTGGGCTCAAAGAAAAGGCTGGGAATATCAATAACCGTGGCGCTCTTCTTCCTGACGAACTTAGCGTATTCTACGCAAGATTCGAACAGAAGAGGAGCGTCCCGCTCCCTCCGGATGAACCGGACCTGGTGGCATCGAGATTTATCGTCACCAAGGAGGACGTTAGAAGGGCCTTCCTGAAGATAAATCCAAGGAAGGCGACGGGCCCAGATGGCATCCCGGGATGGGTTCTCTGGGCCTGTGCGAGCAAGCTAGTTGGAGTGTTTGCTGACATCTTCAACTGCTCCTTGCTTCAGTCTAAGATCCCCTCGTGATTCAAGAAGGCAACGATAATCCCAGTGCCGAAGAAGGGCAAGGTGGCATGCCTGAATGACTATCGACCTGTGGCTCTGACATCAATTGCTATGAAGTGCTTCGAGCGATTGGTTATGGCACACATCAACCACAGCCTACCGGTCAACCTCGACACTTTGCAATTCGCCTACTGGAGCAACAGGTCAATGGCAGATGCCATCTCTCTGGCCCTACGTTCCTCCTTAGAACACCTGGAGAATAAAGATGCATATGCAAGGCTCCTTTTCATCGACTACAGCTCTGCCTTTAATACCATCATTCCAAATAAACTGATTCCTAAGCTCCGGAATCTGGGCCTTAGCACTCAGATCTGTAGCTGGATCTTCAACTTCCTCACAGACACGACCCAGGCTGTAAAAATAGGGGAGAAGCTGTCCTCTACAATCACTCTGAGCACCGGTGCCCCACAAGGCTGTGTACTCAGCCCCCTGCTGTACTCACTGTACACCCATGATTGTGTAGCCAAGTTTCCATCGAACTCAATATATAAGTTTGCTGATGACACAACAATTGTAGGCCGTATCTCGGGTAATGATGAGTTTGAGTACAGAGAGGAAATTAAGAACCTGGTGGCATGGTGCGAAGACAATAACCTATCCCTCAACGTCAGCAAGACGAAGGAATTGGTTGTTGACCTCAGAAGGAGTAGCGGACCGCACGACCCAATCTACATCAGTGGTGCGCAAGTGGAACAGGTCAAAAGCTTTATGTTCCTCGGGGTCAATATCACAAATGACCTGACTTGGTCCAATCAAGCAGAGTTTACTTCCTGAGAAAACTGAAGAAATTTGGCCTGTCCCCTAAAACCCTCACTAATTTTTATAGATGCACCGTAGAAAGCATTCTTCTAGGGTGCATCACAACCTGGTATGGAAGTTGTCCTGTCCAAGACCGGAAGAAGCTGCAGAAGATCATGGCAGCACATCACACAAACCAATCTTCTATCCTTGGACTCACTTTACACCCCATGCTGTCGGAGCAGTGCTGCCAGGATAATCAAGGACACAACCCACCCAGCCAACACACTTTTCATCCCTCTTCCCTCCGGGAGAAGGCTCAGGAGGTTGAAGACTTGTGCGGCCAGATTTGGGAACAGCTTTTTCCAACTGTGATAAGACTGACCCGGATCTGGGCCGAACCCTCTGAATATCTGGACCTGCATCTTGTTTTTTTGTACTATCTTACTTTCCATTTTTCTAATTTTTCTATTTATGATTTATAATTTAAATTTTTAATATTTACTATCGATTTTTATTCCAGGGAGCTGGAAGCGCAGAATCAAATTGTTTGCCGACAATGAAGTATAAAGTATAAAAGTATCCTCTGGTAGCTCACCTGTTTCTAAGGATGATTTAAATATCTCTGCTTGGGCCCTGGCAATGTCTGCAACTTGCTCCCGCAGGGTCCAAGGGAACATCTTGTCAGGCCCTGGGGATTTATCCACCATAATTTCCCTCAGTTCAGCAAACATTTCCTCCTCTGTAGTCTGTATAGAGACCATGAAGTTGATACTAATTTGCCTCACTTCAATGGCCTCTGCGTCCATTTCCTGAGCAAACACAGATGCAAAACATTTATTTAAGATGTCCCTCATCTCTTTTGGCTCCATAAATGGATTACCATTCTGATCTTCTGAAGGACCAATTTGTCTCTTGCAATACTTTTGCTTTTAACATATCTGTAGAATCCCTTCAGATTCTTCTACACTCTGTCTGCTAGGGCAACCTCTTGCCTTCTTTAGCCCTCTTGATTCCTTTCATAGGTGTTCTCTTTCATTTCTTATATTCGGTAAGCACCTCATTTGTTCCAAAACAGTCATAATGAAATGGCAGAGCAGACTCAATGGGCCAAATGGCCTACTTCTGCTCCTATTTCTTATGGGTTCATGGCTATTCAACACAATTGTGGCAGATCTCTGCTGATCCCACCTCCTGTGCCCATTTCCTCCACCCTTCAGTTCCTCACTTACATAAATATTTATCTATTTCCACTTCAAATCAACCAGCTGGTGGGAGTATTCAAGGAAATTTTCAGCCTCTCACTGCCAAAGGTGGAAGTTCCCACTTGCTTCTAAAAGGCAACAATTATACCACGTACCTAAGAAGAATAATGTGAGCTCCCTTAATGACTATCACCCAGTAGCACTCACATCTACAGTGATGAAATGCTTTGAGGGCAACACACATCAAAGTTGCTGGTGAACGCAGCAGGCCAGGCAGCATCTCTAGGAAGAGGTACAGTCGACGTTTCGGGCCGAGACCCTTCATCAGGACTAATGCTTTGAGAGGTTGGTCATGACTAGACTGAACTCCTGCCTCAGCAAGGACCTTGACCCATTGCAATTTGCCTTTCGCCACAACAGGTCAACAGCAGATGCAGTCTCAATGGCTCTTCACACGGCTTTAGACCACCTGGCCAACACAAACACCTATGTCAGGATGCTGTTCAACAATTGTAGCTCAGCATTTAATACCATCATTCCCACAATCCTGATTGAGAAGTTACAGAACCTGGGCCTCTGTACCTCCCTCTGCAATTGGATCCTCGACTTCCTAACTGGAAGACCACAATCTGTGTAGATTGGTGATAACATCTCTTCCTCACTGATGATTAACACTGGTGCACATCAGGGGTGTGTGCTTAGCCCACTGCTCTACTTCCTATATACACATGACTGTGCGGCTAGGAACAGCTCAAATACCATCTATAAATTTGCTGATAATAGAACTATTGTTGGTAGAAACTCAAATGGTAATGAGAGGCATACAGGAGTGAGATATGCCAACTAGTGGAGTGGTGTCGCAGCAACAACCTGGCACTCAATGTCAGTAAGACAAAAGACCTGATTGTTGACTTCAGAAAGGTCAAGATGAAGGAACACATACGAATCCTCATAGAGGGAACAGAAGTGGAGAGAGTGAGCAGTTTTAAGTTCCTGGGTGTCATGATCTCTGAGAATCTAACCTGGTCCCAACATATCGATGCAGTTAGAAAGAAGGCAAGACAGTGGCTATACTTCATTAGAAGTTTGAAGAGATTTGGTATGTCAACAAATACACTCAAAAACTTCTATAGATGTACCGTGGAGAGCATTCTGACAGGCTGCATGACTGTCTGGTTTGGGAGGGTTTGCTACTACATAGGACTGTAAGAAGCTGCAGAGGGTTGTAAATTTAGTCAGCACCATCTTGGGTACTAGCCTACAAAGTACCCAGGACATCTTCAAAGTGTGGTGTCTCAGAAAGGCTGCGTCTATTATTAAGGACCTCCAGCACCCAGGGCATGCCCTTTTCTCACTGTTACCATCAGGTAGGAGGTACAGAAGCCTGAAGGCGCACACTCAGTGATTCAGGAATAGCTTCTTCCCCTCTGCCATCCGATTCCTAAATGGACATCGAACCCTTGGACACTACCTTACTTTTCTTTTCAATATTTTTATTAGTTTCTACATAAAAGAATACAGAATACAGGTATATATAAAGGTCAAAAAAAACAACTACCAATTACATTGTATCTATTCATAATAACAATCTCATTACCCTTAGTCAAAGTTATATTGAAATATACTAACTTATTACAAAGAACATCTAACCCCCTACCAAGACTGAAGCTGTTAAGGAGGTAAAAAAGGTAAAATACCTTCTCGTATAATAAAAATAAATAATAGCCAACATCTAAATTTAAACAATGAATTGAGGGTTTTTAAAGTTTTGAAAATAATTCAGAAAGGGTCCCCACAATGTTTGAAAGTCTTGACGAGATTCAGAAATTGAACAACAAATCTTCTCTAAATCTAAGCATGACATGTAGATTGGGTGAACCAAATTGGTAAAGGTGCTGAGGAAGAGGATTTCTTGGAATGTATGCGGGATGGTTTTTTGAACCAACATGTCGAGGAACCAACTAGAGAGCAGGCTATTCTAGACTGGGTTTTGAGCAATGAGGAAGGGTTAATTAGCAATCTTGTCGTGAGAGGCCCCTTGGGTAAGAGTGACCATAATATGGTGGAATTCTTCATTAAGATGGAGAGTGACATAGTTAATTCAGAAACAAAGGTTCTGAACTTAAAGAGGGGTAACTTTGAAGGTATGAGACGTGAATTAGCTAAGATAGACTGGCAAATGACACTTAAAGGATTGACGGTGGATATGCAATGGCAAGCATTTAAAGATTGCATGGATGAACTACAACAATTGTTCATCCCAGTTTGGCAAAAGAATAAATCAAGGAAGGTAGTGCACCCATGGCTGACAAGAGAAATTAGGGATAGTATCAATTCCAAAGAAGAAGCATACAAATTAGCCAGAAAAAGTGGCTCACCTGAGGACTGGGAGAAATTGAAAGTTCAGCAGAGGAGGACAAAGGGCTTAATTAGGAAGGGGAAAAAAGATTATGAGAGAAAACTGGCAAGGAACATAAAAACGGACTGTAAAAGCTTTTATAGAAATGTAAAAAGGAAAAGACTGGTAAAGACAAATGTAGATCCCCTACAGACAGAAACAGGTGAATTGATTATGGGGAGCAAGGACATGGCAGACCAATTGAATAATTACTTTGGTTCTGTCTTCGCTAAGGAGGACATAAATAATCTTCCAGAAATAGTAGGGGACAGAGGGTCCAGTGAGATGGAGGAACTGAGTGAAATACATGTTAGTAGGGAAGTGGTGTTAGGTAAATTGAAGGGATTGAAGGCAGATAAATCCCCAGGGCCAGATGGTCTGCATCCCAGAGTGCTTAAGGAAGTAGCCCAAGAAATAGTGGATGCATTAGTGATAATTTTTCAAAACTCGTTAGATTCTGGACTAGTTCCTGAGGATTGGAGGGTGGCTAATGTAACCCCACTTTTTAAAAAAGGAGGGAGAGAGAAACCGGGGAATTATAGACCGGTTAGCCTAACGTCGGTGGTGGGGAAACTGCTGGAGTCAGTTATCAAAGATGTGATAACAGCACATTTGGAAAGCGGTGAAATGATCGGACAAAGTCAGCATGGATTTGTGAAAGGAAAATCATGTCTGACGAATCTCATAGAATTTTTTGAGGATGTAACTAGTAGAGTGGATAGGGGAGAACCAGTGGATGTGGTATATTTGGATTTTGAAAAAGGCTTTTGACAAGGTCCCACACAGGAAATTAGTGTGCGAACTTAAAGCACATGGTATTGGGGGTAAGGTATTGGATAGAGAATTGGTTAGCAGACAGGAAGCAAAGAGTGGGAATAAACGGGACCTTTTCAGAATGGCAGGCAGTGACTAGTGGGGTACCGCAAGGCTCAGTGCTGGGACCCCAGTTGTTTACAATATATATTAATGACTTGGATGAGGGAATTAAATGCAGCATCTCCAAGTTTGCGGATGAAACGAAGCTGGGCGGCAGTGTTAGCTGTGAGGAGGATGCTAAGAGAATGCAGGGTGACTTGGATAGGTTGGGTGAGTGGGCAAATTCATGGCAGATGCAACTTAATGTGGATAAATGTGAAGTTATCCACTTTGGTGGCAAAAATAGGAAAACAGATTATTATGTGAATGGTGGCCGATTAGGAAAAGGGGAGGTGCAACGAGACCTGGGTGTCATTATACACCAGTCATTGAAAGTGGGCATGCAGGTACAGCAGGCGGTGAAAAAGGCAAATGGTATGCTGGCATTTATAGCAAGAGGATTCGAGTACAGGAGCAGGGAGGTACTACTGCAGTTGTACAAGGCCTTGGTGAGACCACACCTGGAGTATTGTGTGCAGTTTTGGTCCCCTAATCTGAGGAAAGACATCCGTGCCATAGAGGGAGTACAAAGAAGGTTCACCAGATTGACTCCTGGGATGGCAGGACTTTCGTATGAAGAAAGACTGGATGAACTGGGCTTGTACTCGTTGGAATTTAGAAGATTGAGGGGGGATCTGATTGAAACGTATAAAATCCTAAAGGGATTGGACAGGCTAGATGCAGGAAGATTGTTCCCGATGTTGGGGAAGTCCAGAATGAGGGGTCTCAGTTTGAGGATAAAGAGGAAGCCTTTTAGGACCGAGATTAGGAAAAACTTCTCCACACAGAGAGTGGTGAATCTGTGGAATTCTCTGCCACAGGAAACAGTTGAGGCCAGTTCATTGGCTATATTTAAGAGGGAGTTAGATATGGCCCTTGTGGCTACGGGGATCAGGGGGTATGGAGAGAAGGCTGGTGCAGGGTTCTGAGTTGGATGATCAGCCATGATCATAATAAATGGCGGTGCAGGCTCGAAGGGCTGAATGGCCTACTCCTGCACCTACTTTTCTATGTTTCTATAACGTCACATAACCATTGAGCATGAGTAGGAGGAGAAACATCTTTCCTTTTAAACAAAAGTGCCCTCCTAGCTATAAGAGAGCTAAAAGCCAAAATATGTAAATCTGATGTCTTCAACTTGATATCTTGTCCAGCAACAATACCGAATAGGGCCGACAGAGGATTAGGCTTAAAATTGACTTTGAAAAGTAAAGAAAAAGTTTGAAAAACTTCCTTCCAATATTTTTCAAGACATGGACAAGTCCAAAACATATGAATTAATGAAGCTTCTCCATTATTGCATCTGTCACAATAGGGAGATATATCCGAATAAAAACAAGATAGTTTATCTTTAGTCATATGGACTCAATGTACCACCTTAAATTGTATGAAGGAATGGCGAGCACATAGCGATGACGTATTAACCAGTTTTAAAAATTTCATTCCAAGTTTCCTCAGATATTGATGTCTGTAAGTCTTATTCCCAGAGATTCTTAATTTTGTCTAAAGGAACATTCCTCATCTCCAGTAACAGACCATAAATATTACGAACATTGAACCATTATAAAAAGGTGTCAAATTAAAAATTACATCTAGTAAGTTCTTATCTGAGCTTATAGGAAATGTACATAAATTGAGATCTTAGAAAATCTCTAGTTAGTAGATATCTAAAAAAGTGAGTTTTGGGTAGGCTATATTTAGCTGACAATCGCTCAAATGAAAAAAGATTTCCTCCAACAAACAGATCCCAAAAACATTTAATACCCAACCTGTCCCATTCTTTAAAAACTAAATTAGTCATGGAGGGTTTTTAAAAAAATTAGAATAAATGGGACTAGAAAGGGAAAATCTCAATAAACCAAAATGTTTTCTAAATTACATCCAGATCCTCAGAGTATGTTTAACTATTAAATTATCAGTTAGTTTACTTACAAATAAAGGAAGTGAGGATCCAAGAAGAGAAATAATAGAAAATTTATGAACAGAATGAGCTTCTAAAGAAACCCAATCTACACGATTAATATAATATATCCAAAACATAAGATATCATATATTAAAAGGCATCCGTTGCGAGACCATGGATCTGTGCCTGGAAAGTCTTCACTCTGCAGGGCGCAGGCCTGGGCAAGGTTGTATGGAAGACCAGCAGTTGCCCATGCTGCAAGTCTCCCCTCTCCACGACACCAATGTTGTCCAAGGGAAGGGCATCAGGACCCATACAGCTTGGAATCAGTGTCAGCGCAGAGTAATGTGTGACTAAGTACCTTGCTCAAGGACACAACAGGTTCCCTCGGCTGGGGCTCGAACTCACGACCTGAAGGTCGCTAGTCCAATGCCTTAACCACTTGGCCACGTGCCCACTATGATATATTAACTGCCCTGTAATAAAACCTAAAATTAGGTAAGATTAAACCTCCAGAATTTTTAGGTTTTTGAACATGAACTTTATTTAAACGAGGACGTTTAATTTTCCATATATAGGAGGATAAAATAGATTCAAGAGTCAAAGAAGTATTTTGGAATTAAAACAGGAAAAGCCTGAAAAAGATATAGAAATTTAAGTAAAATATTCATTTTAACAGAATTAATTCATTCAATCAACAATACTGAAAGAGGTGACCAATTTAATAATATCTTTTTTACATGGTTCAATAAAGTGAAGAAGTTTTCTTTAAACAGGTATTTGTAATTCTTAGTGATTGTTACACCCAAATAAGTAAATTGATTCCTTACAATTTTAAAAGGAAGATTAGTATTTTGATACCGAATTATTTAAAGGAAATAATTCACTTTTATGAAGATTCATTTATATCCTGAAAACTGGCTAAAACGGGTAAGTACACAAGGTAACGAAATTTCAACATTAGAGATAAAAAGCAATAGATCATCAGCGTAAAGCGATATTTTGTGGGTGATACCTCTCCTTAAAATACCACAGATATCATTAGATTCTAAAAAAGCAATAGCAAGGGGTTCTAAAGCTACATCAAAAAGCAAAGGACTCAATGGACAACCTTGTCTAGTTCCGTGATGAGGTTTAAATGGTTTGGAATTTTGAAAATTAGTAAGAACTCGAGCAGAAGGAGATAAATAAAGTAATTTAATCCATTGAATAAAATCTGGTCCAAAATTAAAATTCTCTAAGGTTTTAAATAAATAATTCCATTCAACCCGATCGAAGGCCTTCTCAGCACCTAAGGATATCACACATTCCGATATCTCCTGAGAAGGAAAGTAAATAAAACTTAATACATGGCGTATATAAAAATGGGAATGTCAGTTTTTAATAAATCCAGTCTGATCATCAGAAATAATAGAAGGTAAAATATTTTCAATCCTATGAGCCAGAACTTTAGAAAGAATTTTAGTATCTACATTAAGTAATGAAATTGGCCTATATGAAGAGCATTCAGTTGGATCCTTGTTCTTTTTCCCAATTTGAAAGAATCCAAAAAGACTAAGTGTAACTGCGGTATAGTTAATGAAGAAAAAGCCTTATAAAATTCTCCAGAAAATCCATCTGGTCCCAGAGCCTTCCCCAAGTGAAATGAACCTATAGCCTCGGCTACTTCCTCATAAGAAATGGGTTGATCCATCTGTTTGCAGTTATCTGCAGAATATTTAATTGATCTAAAACATTGTTCATTACAGTATTATCTTTAGGGGAGTCAGAACTATGAAGTTTAAAATCGAATTCTCTTAAAGTATCCTTTATTTCAGAATAATCATTTGTCCTATCACCATTAGTTTTGCAAATTTCTTTAATTTGTCATTTAACTACAGAAGTTTTTAAATTGGTTGGCTAATACTTTTCCTGATTTATCTCCATGAATGTAAAATTGAATTTTATCTTTAAGAAGTTGAGTTTCAATTGGATATGTTAACAGAAGAACATATTTAGTTTTAACTTCAACACGTCTTTTATATAAAACAGGATCTGGAGCTATAGCATATTTTTGATCTAATTGTTTTAATTGATTGGCTAATTCAATACCTTCATTATTAGCTTTATTCTTAACACTCGCAATATAAGAAATAATTTATCCTCTAATATAGACCTTGAAAGTATCCCATACAATAAGATTAGAAATCTCTTCCTTTTTATTCTCTTCAAAAAACAAAATAATGTGCTTCTCTAGAAATTTTTAAAAATCCTTATCAGATAACAAAATTGTATTAAAATGCTGTTGGTTTGAAGAAGACCAGGGAGTTTTAAAGATAAAAAATATAGGAGCGGCAATCTGTTTATATTCACAGGAACGAACTGATGAGATAATTTGACTATCGATAAAAAAAATCAATCCTGGAATATATGTGATGAACATGGGAAAAAAAACAAATATTCCCTACCTAAGGGATGTAAGAAACTCCAACCATCAACTATACTACACTTCAATAAAAAGAATTGAATAAACAAAGCTGATTTATTAAGAGACACTGGTTTAGAAGATGATCGGTCTAAGATTGGGTCTAGCCAACAGTTAAAATCTCCTGCCATCACCGGAGAATAAAGATTCAGATCTGGTAAAAAAAAAAGAAAAAAAAACGTTCAAAGAATCCTAGGTCATCTACATTTGGGGCATACACATTGGCAATGACTATTAACTTATTATCCAGTTTTCCTGAGATTATAACAAAACGTCCATTAGTATCAGACACTACTTTATGTTGGACAAAGGAAAGTGTATTATCTATATGATTGAAACTCCTCTAGATTTGGCCTGAAAAGAAGAGTGAAAACAAAGGCCATTCCAATGGCTAAAAAACTGTAGATTATCACATTTGCGTATGTGAGTTTCTTGTAAAAAAAAATAGGAATCTTAATAGAACATAGAACACGTTACAGCACGTTACAAGCCCTTCAGCCCACAATACTGTGCCGACCCTCAAACCCTGCCTCCCATATAACCCCCCACCTTAAATTCCTTAATATACCTGTCTAGTAGTCTCTTAAGCTTCACTAGTGTATCCGCCTCCACCACTGATTCAGGCAGTGCATTCCATGCACCAACTACTCTCTGAGTAAAAATCTTTCCTCTAATATCCCCCTTGAACTTCCCACCCCTTACCTTAAAGCCATATCCTCTTGTATTGAGCAGTGGTGCCCTGGGGAAGAGGTGCTGGCTATCCACTCTATCTATTCCTCTTATTATCTTGTACACCTCTATCATGTCTCCTCTCATCCTCCTTCTCTCCAAAGAGTAAAGCCCTAGCTCCCTTAATTTCTGATCATAATCCATACTCTCTAAACCAGGCAGCATCCTGGTAAATCTCCTCTGTACCCTTTCCAATGCTTCCACATCCTTCCTATAGTGAGGCGACCAGAACTGGACACAGTACTCCAAGTGTGGCCTAACCAGAGTTTTATAGAACTGCATCATTACATCGGCACTCTTAAAGTCTATCCCTCAACTTATGAAAGCTAACACTCCATAAGCTTTCTTAACTACCCTATCTACCTGTGAGGCAACTTTCAGGGATCTGTGGACATGTACCCCCAGATCCCTCTGCTCCTCCACACTACCAAGTATCCTGCCATTTACTTTGTACTCTGCCTTGGAGTTTGTCCTTCCAAAGTGTACCACCTCACACTTCTCCGGGTTGAATTCCATCTGCCACTTCTCAGCCCACTTCTGCATCCTATCAATGTCTCTCTGCAATCTTCGACAATCCTCTACACTATCTACAACACCACCAACCTTTGTGTCGTCTGCAAACTTGCCAACCCCCCCTTCTACCCCCACATCCAGGTCGTTAATAAAAATCATGAAAAGTAGAGGTCCCAGAACAGATCCTTGTGGGACATCACTAGTCACAATCCTCCAATCTGAATGTACTCCCTCCACCACAACCCTCTGCCTTGTGCAGGCAAGCCAATTCTGACTCCATCTGGCCAAACTTCCCTGGATCCCATGCCTTCTGACTTTCTGAATAAGCCTACCATGTGGAACCTTGTCAAATGCCTTACTAAAATCCATATAGATCACATCCACTGCACTACCCTCATCTATATGCCTGGTCACCTCCTCAAAGAACTCTATCAGGCTTGTTAGACACGATCTGCCCTTCACAAAGCCATGCTGACTGTCCCTGATCAGACCATGATCCTCTAAATGCCCATAGATCCTATCTCTAAGGATGTCTTCCAACAGCTTTCCCACCACAGACGTAAGGCTCACTGGTCTATAATTACCCGGACTATCCCTACTACCTTTTTTGAACAAGGGGACAACATTCGCCTTCCTCCAATCCTCCAGTACCATTCCCATGGACAACGAGGATAAAAAGATCCTAGACAGAGGCTCAGCTATCTCTTCCCTCGCCTCATGGAGCAGCCTGGGGAATATTCCATCAGGCCCCGGGGACTTATCGATCCTAATGTATTTTAACAACTCCCAACACCTCCTCTCCTTTAATAGCAACATGCTCCAGAACATCAACCTCACTCATATTGTCCTCACCATCATCAAGTTCCCTTTCATTGGTGAATACCGAAGAGAAGTATTCATTAAGGACCTCGCTCACTTCAACAGCCTCCAGGCACATCTTCTCACCTTTATCTCTAATCAGTCCTACCTTCACTCCTGTCATCCTTCTGTTCTTAATATAAGCAAAAATATTATTACGTTTAACAAGGTGATTTAACCCTTTCACATTAAAACTGAGTAAATTAATAGTTTGGTCCATTTTTAATATTATTTAAAGGAAGGGTTAAAATGTAAGTTAAAAACCAAGCTATAAGCCTTGAGAAATGGTAACCGATCAACAAGTTGGCTATAAATTCGAAAACAGCTTCTAGGGAAAAAAAACCATAACCCCGCCCACCTTCCAAAGAAAGAAAACCGACCAATAGAAAGTCGGCATCTACAAACTACTGACAAACCACCAAAAAACCTGGTGATCACTCCAATTGGTTCAAGGATACTTATTCCAACCTAGACTAAACAAAACTCAAACAAGAGATTCAGCCCTCATATATCAAAAATATAGTATTAAAAAATATGAAAGGAAAATTAGTTAGAAAGGTTTACCAAAAGTAAAAGATACAATTATTCATAGATAGACATTGAACATTAATCTTATATCTTCATGGAAAAAAAGACTAAGCAATTAGCCTTCAAATTTTAAAAAATCTTCAAACAAAGCCATTCGAAGGATACATCTTTAATTAGATTCTCAGTCAAACTGGGTAGCCAAGGGATGGGTTAAAAAAAAATTCCAACAGAGCTTGTTTAAACTTAATACACTCCTGCATAACCTCAAGTGAATAACCTTAGAGAATCTTATAACCAGACATGCCCTTCAACGGGATTTGCGAATTAAAAGTTTCTTATTTAATCTTATGTCTTCATGTAAGGGGAAATTAAACTGTTAGCCTTGGGATTTAACCTTTGGATTTTAAAAACTTTTGTGCTTCAATAGTCGAGCGGAACCATTCAGAAGAACCGTTTTTAAGTGTAATTCTGAGTCGGGCTGGGTAGCGAAGGGAAGGCTTGAAACCCATATTAAAAAACTCGGACATAACTTCTTTGAATTTAACGTGTTCCTGCATAACCTCAGGGGAATGATCTTCAACAATTCTAATCTTGTGACCATTATAGTCAATCATGCCTCTTCGACGAGATTCGCGAATTAAGAGCTCCTTTGTTTTAAATTCATGAAAGTAGATCATCACTGATCTTGGTTTCTGAGCATTAGGAGACCTAAACAGAGGAAGTCTGTGAACTCATTCAATCATAGGCACAGACATCAAAATCTCTGGAAATAATTCTTGCAAAAAATTTGCAAAAAACTCCATAGGATGGTTACCTTCGATTAATTCTTTGAGACCTAAAACCCGTAAGTTTTCCTTCTACTTCTATTTTCTAGGTCAATAATCTTCTGTCTTAACTTTTCATTGGACTTTGATTGCTTTTCACAAAGCTTCTGCAATTCATTCACTTCCGTTTCCAGAGCCAACAAATTTTCCTCATTATTCTTGATATGTTTATCGTGTTCATTAAGAGTTTGTTGAACAGAGTCCAATTTACCATCTATTTGTTTAAATTCAGTGCCAAATTGTTGAAACTTCTCAGGGGCTTCTTGTGTATGACTTTGTAGCAATTCCATAATAGAATCCAAAGAGGCAGGAAAACCATCCTTTTTAGTACCTCTGCACTCCTTCCAGCCATAATGAAAGAATATCACACTTTAAAAAGTTTCAAGACAGGTTGGAAATAGTAAGATAATTAAAATTGGAGCAACACAAGATTGCTGTTACTCCATCAGTCACCACCAGGAAACTCACTTTTTAATATATATTATTTCTGGGTTTTTTTCATGAATTAAAATCTATTCAATATCCATATTTTGCAATTGATTTACTTATTATTACTTTTTTCTTCTATATTATGTATTGCATTGAACTGCTACTAAGTTAACAAACTTCATGGTGATAATAAACCTGATTCAGATTATGAAATACACCCTTTAGCTTCTCCTTCTCAAATTGCAAGGTGAATTTTGTCATCTTATGATCACTTGCCTCTAAGGGTTCCTTTAACTTAAGCACTCTAATCATTTCCAGTTCAAAACCAAGGCAAGTTGCCAGTACAGGCCTATAACCAAGATCTGTCTTCTATGAGAGGCATTTTTCTGGAGCAGCTCCTCTGAAAGCTTCATGTTTGTGACTTGACATACAGACTTAATAGAGAATGTTGGTAATGATCAATCTCTACTGGGCTAAGTGCTGTTAACCTCTGGTCTTGCTGACTGCTACATGACTTGACTTGAAGAAGAAAGAAAAAAGATGACATTTACATAAGTGTTAAGAACGTAGAATATAGAATAGTACAGCACGAGAATTGACCATTTGACCCACAATGTTGTGCCGAACCAGCTAAAAAGCAAATTTAAAAAAAAAAACACCCAAACACGAATCCCTCTTACCTACACAATGTCCACATCCCTCCATCTTCCTTACATCCATGTGCCTCTCTAAACATCTCTTAAAAGCCTCTCATAAACACAAAATAATCTGCAGATGCTGGGGTCAAAGCAACACTCACAACCCGCTGGAGGAACTCAGCAGTTTGGGCAGCATCTGTGGAAAAGATCGGTCGACGTTTCGGGCCAGAACCTGACGAAGGGTTCCAGCCCGAAACGTCGACCGATCTTTTCCATGGATGCTGCCTGACCTGCTGAGTTCTTAAAAGCCTCTAATGTATTTGCCTCTATCACCACACCAAGCAGCACATTCCAGGCATCCACAACTCTGAATAAAAAACTATTCCTCACATACTGTTTGAACCTACCCCCTCTCACCATCAATGCATGCCCTCTGGTATTAGATACTTCAACTCTGGGAAACAAATACTCTCTGTCCACTCTATCTGCTGCTGCTAAGTTAACAAATTTCACAACACATGCCGGTGATAATAAACTTGACTCTGATATTTTTCCCGACTAGTAGCACCACCTCATACCTATATCTCTCCTGCTCTGTCACATCTAATACCATGGAATACTGAGCTGCCAATTCTGCCCTACCTGCGTTCAAGTCTCATTAATGGGTACAATATCATAATTCCATGTGTTGATCCATGCTCTGAACTTATCTGCCTTTTCTACAATACTTCATGCATTGAAATACTTCCATCACTGGGTCACCTACCTGCAGCATGAACACACCTTCATGCTAGGGTAATAGTCCCCCTCCAGTTCAGATGTAAAACATTTCTGTACAGGTCCCACCTTCCCTGGAAGAGAGCCCATTGATCCAAAAATATTATGCCCTCCCTCCTACACCAACTCCTCAGTCATGTATTAAACTGTATAATCTTCCCAGTTCTGGCCTCTCTAGCACGTAGCATGGGCAGCAATCCTGCAATCACTACACTAGAGGTCCTGCCCTTTAGCATCTAATTTATTGAATGCCCTATGCAGAACTTCATCACTCTTTCTAACTACATCATCGATACCGACATGGACCATGGCCATTCTCGTTCTCCCAATTAAGAATGCTGAGGACTCGATACAAGATATCCCAGACACAGGCACATCTGGGAGCCTCACTCACCCACAGAATCTCCTTTCTGTTCTCTAACAAATCCCCTATCACCATAGCCCACCTCTTCTCCCTCACTCCCCTTATTAATCATAGTGCCAGAAACACAGTGTCATCCCCCCCCCCCCCCAACAGTATCCCAAGTGGTTGAGGGGGATTGCCATGGGGGTTTCTGCACTGGTGGTTTAATCCCTTTCACCTTCCTGATTGTCACCCAGTTTCTAGTGTCCTACACCTTGGTTATAACTACCTTTCTATATGCCCTATTTATCAACCCCTGCCTTGCCACATCCCACAAGAGGAGCATTCAGCTATCCTGCCTGGCATCCCTACTGTTCTAACTGATCCAAATACAAACAATAACTAAACTGGGAAAAAGCTACCAACAGCTTTTCACTTTCTGAATGAAGCCTCAAAATCCCCACTGTAACACTGTGCACTCGAAGAATGGCTTTTCTGCATTCCACTGCCTTATTTTAATTTGTTCTTGCCAATCAATCCCAACTGCTGAATGGCCGCTGCTCAAAACACCAAACTGTCGCGAGTTGCTGCCCTATGTACCCAAACAGCGAACCTGAGCGAGCTACGTCTTCTCATGTGTCGGATCTACACGACTGGCTGCTGCTCAAAACACCAAAATTACTAGATACTTACCTCGCCCAAGACTGACGAGCCAAAGCCACTCCAACACTGGCCCACTGATAGCAACGTCCAGAACAAGAGGAATAGCGCAAAGCTGATTTTCTCGAGAACTCAATCTGATAGAAGGATTGTTCTTTTATCCCCATGCAAAACTAAATTATATTTTCATTGACTCTTTATCCGAGATTAATCAGCAACTATATCTTTGTTCCGACTTCTTCATCTTTGGATTTAGATAGGTAGAGCTCGGCAGTGTCTGAGAGATCCATCCACTGCCATTCCCTCCGCCTACGCTACCTATCACGCCCATGGCTGCCCCTCTACCCAGAAACACCCATGTAAGAAAGACTCATCTATCCGCCTCGGTCCCAGCTGCGAGAGGGAAAGGACCGGGCATGTCCCGGGGTACGCGGTCATCAAACGTTAGCCTTATCGTTTTCATGAACATCCTTTGGACCCTTACCAATGCCAGTACTGTACATCCTTTCTTAGATAAGGAGCCCCAAGCTGCTCACAAAGTGCAGTCTGACCAATACCTTATAAAGCTTCGGCATTACATCCTTGTTTTTATATTCTAGTCCCCTCGAAACCTCCGCACTTCAGAATTCGCCATTGGATACACGGCGATCAAATACGCACGCGCAGATGGCACGGCTAGGTCCCGGAAATCGCGCATGCGCTTAGTGCACGGCAGGATCTTGAGGGTCGGCAGCAGGTAGGATCGCGGCTCTGGGCGGGTGTCCACACCGCGACTGCGGGACTATTGTTGCGAGTTCCGGATCACTCTGGCCCTGCACTCCAGGACAACCCTTCCCCACGAGCAAAAGAAAAACAAATCGCGTAAACGGCAACAAAGATTGTGCTTCCTGAATACTTTTCTGTGTATGAGTTTTGAACTGCTGATCGGAGATTGACCATGAAATTTCCCTATCACACTCCATTTTTTTTCGAAATTCCCTATATTTGTTATTTAAATTCGTAATTCAAGTCAGTTAAAATGTTACCCACAATGTAAGCTGAAAGCTGCCCAGGCATGTCTGGGCATGCTTAGTCAGGGCTGATGCTGCGTGGCAGGACATGTTTTAGAAAGGCTATAAAGCATCATAATGTTCTGTGCATTGCGTTTACATTATACTGGTTTGCGATCACGTTGATGCGCCGGCTATACGTGCATAGCATATGCAACACATCAAAGTTGCTGGTGAACGCAGCAGGCCAGGCAGCATCTCTAGGAAGAGGTACAGTCGGCGTTTCGGGCCGAGACCCTTGGTCAGGAAGGGTCCTGACGAGGGGTCTCAGCCCGAAACGTCGACTGTACCTCTTCCTAGAGATGCTGCCTGACCTGCTGCGTTCACCAAACTTTGATGTGTGTTCCTTGAATTTCCAGCATCTGCAGAATTCCTTGTGTTTACGTGCATAGCATATTGCGTGTACTCATTATAATAAAGCAATTGTATTTTCAGGAGTATTTATGATATCAAAAGTCTTGCCAATGTTGCAACAGCCGCGATACTTTGTTATATTTGTGGCAGGTATACGCTTAAAGAGAGAGCATGACTCCTCTTCCTGAGAAAGCCTATGAACTCTATTTCGGGTGTAAAATTTGCGACCAAGACAAAGCCTGGGCTCCTCACATTTGTCCTGCAATATGCCCTGTCGATCTTCGAGCTTGGCTCAGAAGTATTGTCCCGATGAATGGCGAGTACAGAAGGGTCATGTGACAGGCTGCTACTTCTGTCTGACCAGTGTGTCTGGTTTCTCTGCTGAAAACAAGAAATCCATTGAATGGCCCCGTCTCCCTTCAGACTTGTGCTGCATGGCGATAGACTTCCAGTACCAAAGCCAGCAGATACATGGAGTCTAGAGGAAGCAGGCGAAGATGTCGTACGCACCAGCCAGGAATGGAAAACGATACTGAAACAGGTTTTAAATCGTTTATGCCGAGTGAGCCTCATCTGATAACTCAAGCTGAGCTAAATGACCTTGTCAGAGATTTGGGTTTGTCAAAGGCAAAAGTAGAATTACTGGGTTCAAGGATGGAATCTGCTGTCACCAGACACAAATATTCCCGTGAAGAATTTTGATATTTGAGACAGATATGTCGTTATTTTCTGATCCTTAGCTGTCTTAATTGTAAGATTCAATTGCCTTTAAAGTACCAACAAACATACAATTATTGAGCAAACTAAATAAAGATCTGAGAAATGATGCAAAAGGGTAAGTTTGGAATTTGCAAGTTTGTTAAAAAGTTCAAATCTTATAAAACGTATGACTTAAAAAAAAGTGGTTTCCAACAGACCCCCTTTTGATTCTATAAGGACCTGGCAGAAACACTTGAAGTATCTATGTTACCACGTTTAAACATACACAAAAATGTAGATTATGACAATAATGTCCAGTAATTATATTCATGCTTGAAGCCTTCCCACAGTACTTGTCTTAATCTGGAGTCACTTTAGCTCACTTGCAGTGGCTGGCGAGTATCCACTTACTTTCACCTTCTACCTTAACTGCTAAATTAATAATTAACAGTACTAGGTAAGGACCTTTTCACCCAGCTCCCAGGGGTTCCTAATGCAGTTTCTTGACAAGAACCTACTCGTCAGGAATCAAGGTGGGTCCTGCTTCCAATGAACCACTCCAAGAGTAGAACCCCACTGAGAAGCAGGTTTAATTTTCATATCCAATTCCAATTCTTCTGTTGGTTATCAGCTGGAGTCCACTGACCCGTCTGTCCCGATCTTACTCGGACGTCAAAATCCCGCTACACTTCTTTAGCAGATTGTACCAGTTCGCTGTAGCAAACAGCGGTTTCACTCGTTTGCTTTTGTCAGCTTCACCATTTTGGCAATACCTTGTTTCAAACCATCCATAAAAGTTGACATGAGTAGGCTATATATAGCATCTTTGATATTACTTTGTTTATTCCTGGTATTCCTGAGGAACTGAGCCAAACATCCTCTGGAGGCTTTAGTTTGCAAATAACTACTTTCTTTCAATCAGTCTGGTTTGGGGCTTGTCTGTCCAACTGTGTCTTAATTGCTACCTAATCAGCTGGTAAAATTCTGTGTATCCTCTCCTTACTATCATGGCAACTGGTTTATTTGCTGACTTGTTAGCATGATAGCTAAAATTTGAATGCCATCATATGGATGCAATTTGTATATATTCTTGATTTGTTAAAGTTCAACCCAAGTCTTTAAGCTTCTGTTTTTAGGTGTGTAACTTCCCTAGACCATTTGTCATTTTTTTCTGGATCTGGTGGTTGATGACAAACCTCCAGTTTCCTTTCATAGAAACATAGAAACATAGAAAATAGGTGCAGGAGTAGGCCATTTGGCCCTTCGAGCCTGCACCGCTGTTTATTATGATCATGGCTGATCATCCAACTCAGAACCCCGCCCCAGCCTTCCCTCCATACCCCCTGACCCCCGTAGCCACAAGGGCCATATCTAACTCCCTCTTAAATATAGCCAATGAACTGGCCTCAACTGTTTCCTGTGGCAGAGAATTCCACAGATTCACCACTCTCTGTGTGAAGAAGTTTTTCCTAATCTCGGTCCTAAAAGGCTTCCCCTCTATCCTCAAACTGTGGCCCCTCGTTCTGGACTTCCCCAACATCGGAAACAATCTTCCTGCATCTAGCCTGTCCAATCCCTTTAGGATCTTATACGTTTCAATCAGATCCCCCCTCAATCTTCTAAATTCCAACGAGTACAAGCCCAGTTCATCCAGTCTTTCTTCATATGAAAGTCTTGCCATCCCAGGAATCAATCTGGTGAACCTTCTTTGTACTCCCTCTATGGCAAGGATGTCTTTCCTCAGATTAGGGGACCAAAACTGCACACAATACTCCAGGTGTGGTCTCACCAAGGCCTTGTACAATTGCAGTAGTACCTCCCTGCTCCTGTACTCGAATCCTCTCGCTATAAATGCCAGCATACCATTCGCCTTTTTCACTGCCTGCTGTACCTGCATGCCTACTTTCAATGACTGGTGTATAATGACACCCAGGTCTCGTTGCACCTCCCCTTTTCCTAATCGGCCACCATTCAGATAATAATCTGTTTTCCTATTTTTGCCACCAAAGTGGATAACTTCACATTTATCCACATTAAATTGCATCTACCATGAATTTGCCCACTCACCCAACCTATCCAAGTCACCCTGCATCCTCTTAGCATCCTCCTCACAGTTAACACTGCCACCCAGCTTCGTGTCATCCGCAAACTTGGAGATGCTGCATTTGATTCCCTCATCCAAGTCATTAATATATATTGTAAACAACTTCATCATCAGTCTTGTGTGTTTTCGTCCTCTTAAGTTTTACTGGGGCAAGTCTTGCCATGACCGCAAGGCAAATTACTGTCATCATCACTTAAGCCACTATGTCTGTTAAGTATCACTTTGCAGTTCCTTGGAGTTCCCAGGGTGTCGCTGTTTTTGGGGTTGAGAGAGTGTTGGCTGCCTTTCAACATGATTGATATCAATGTAACACCGCCCACTGGGGAGGCGGGGTGTTGGCCGAACCGCACATGAATGCCGCGCGGATTTGTCTTATTTCAGTTTCAAACTCTGAACAAAGCTCTTGACTGTGGACATAGATTGCATGTTGTTGTTTCACCTGCTCCGTGAATGTAGAAATCGTTTTTTTTGCTGATTTATTATATATTTAATACTGCTCTTTTATTATGTTCTGCATTTCCCCCCTTTTACATCCATTTGATTTTCACGTTTTTAAGGACTTGCACGTTCGCAGCTCCATTAAGGTTGCTGGATCTAAACTGTCTTTAGTTCCCGACCACATCTTTTTGATCTTACAACATATTGCTTCAACGTCACTTTTAAGACTCGCTAGACTTAGAGCTTCGATAGCACATTTCTTTGCCAACGGTATCAAGTTTATATGCATTGCTTAAGTAAGCGCCTAAAATTTCAGTTAACTTTTCCCTCGCAGCTGGGAATTCAAGGTCTGTTTCAAAGCTTTAGCCATTGTACTAGTTTCGATCTTAAGGAGTACTCTTCACTTTTAGATGTCAGAAATGTCACAACCCCATTGTGACTATAACATCATATCACAAACCAAACGTTGTCCAATATTTTAAAACTTTCTTTGGCCCCTTGTCTGACAACTCGCAATCCTGTTGTGAATATAATATCAATTTCTGAATTTACGATCATCTGTACCGCCCCCACACAGGTTATCCAACCACGAAAAATTCGCCACAACTTACAGGTTCTACTCATGCTTAGACTCCCTTTACTGAAGAGATTTACTCACGGACTGTTGAGGAACGGAGTAATGTCTTGCCGCCTAGCTGCACAATTAAAATTTCATTTTTTGAATTGAATTGACTTTATTACTTACATCCTTCACATACATGGAGTAAAGATGTTTATGTTACGTCTGATGGCCTGGTGGAAGAAGCTGTCCCGGAGCCTGTTGGCCTTGGCTTTTATGCTACGGTACCATTTTCTGGATGGTAGCAGCTGGAACAGTTTGAGGTTGCGGTGACTCGGGTTCCCAAAGATCCTTCGGGCCTTTTTTACACACCTGTCTTTGTAAATGTCCTGAATCATGGGAAGTTCACATCTACAGATCCGCTGGGATGTCTACACCACTCTCTTCAGAGCCCTGTGATTGAGGGAAGTACAGTTCCCATACCAGGCAGTGATGCAGCCAGTCAGACTGCTCTCGATTTTGCCCCTGTAGAAAGTTCTTAAAGTTTGGGGGCCCATACCAAACATCTTCAACCTTCTGAGGTGAAAGAGGTGCTGTTGTGCTTCTTTCACCACACAGCCGGTATGTATGGACTATGTGAGATCCTTGGTGATGTTTATGCTGTGGAACTTAAAGCTGTTCACCCTTTCAACCCCAGATCCATTGATGTCAATAGGGGTTAGCCCGTCTCCATTCCTCCTGTCGTCCACAACCAGGTTCTTTGTTATTGCGGGAGAGGTTGTTTTCTTGACACCACTGTGTCAGGGTGATGACTTCTTCTCTGTAGGCTGCCTTGCTATTATTTGAGATTAGGCCGATCAATGTAGTATCGTCAGTTTAGTGCATGTTTTTTTTTCTTCAAATAATCGTCCTGTGATTGGGCGCCAAATTGTTTATTTTTTAATCCTTACTGTTCTTACAGAAGTCAAAAATGGCGAGCAGACTGAATTCTAAGATTTCAGTTTATTTTAAAGTAAAACAAACATACAAATACTAAGCAAACTTAATAAAGAGTTAAGAAACGATGCTGAGGGGTACATTAATGGTGAAGACAAAAGAATAAAAAAAAAGAGAAAGATGGTGCCTCTGAAAGATCTATTACTTTTATAGATAAATGTATTTTAGTTATTTAAAGAATAAAAGGGAAGTGAGAGCTGATATTAGACCACTGGAAATGATGCTTGGGGAGGTCGTAATGGAAGACAAAGAAATGGCAGATGAACTTAATGGGCACTTTGCTTCAGTCTACCGAAGTCTACAGTCTACAGCAGAAGTGAGTTCCATTGCTATTACAAAGGAAAAGTGCCAGGCAAACTGAAAGGCCTTAAGATGGATAAGTCACGTGGAGCAGATGAACTAGATCCCAGAGTCCTGAGCGAGGTTGCTGAAGAGATAATGGATGCATTGGTCATGATCTTTCAAGAGTCACTTGATTCTGGCATGGTCCCAGCAGTCTGGAAAATTGCAGATGTCACTCCACTCTTTAAGAAGGGAGGAAGACAAAAGAGAGGAAATTATATGCCAGTTAGCCTAACAGTGGTTGGGAAAATGTTGGAGTTCATTATTAAGGATGAGGTTTCGGAGTGCCTGAGACTAATGATAAAATAAATCAAAGTCAGCATGGTTTCTGTAAAGGGAAAACTTGCCTGAAAAATCTGTTGGAATTGTTCAAAAAAGTAACAAGCAGGATGGACAAAAGAGAGGCGGTGGATGTCACTTACTTAGGTATTCAGAAGGCATTTGATAAGGTGCCTCACATAAGGCTACTTAATGAGATAAAATCCTATGGTGTTACAGGAAAGATACAGACATGGATAGAGGAATGGCTGATGGGCAGGAGGCAGTGGGGATAAAAGGGGCCTTTTCTAGTTGGCTGCCAGTGACAAGTGGTGTTCCTCAGGGTCAGTATTGGGACCACCACTTATCGCATTGTTTGTCAATGATTTAGATAATGGAATTGATGGCTTTGTGGCCACATTTGTAGATGATAGGAAGATAGGTGGTAGGTAGTGCTGAGGAAGCAGTGCAATTGCAGCAGAACACACAAATTGGAAGAATGGGCAGATGGAATACAGTGTTGGGAAAAGTCTGATAATGCATTTTGGTGAAAGGAACAATAGTGCAGAATATCATCGAAATGGTGAGCAGGTTCAAACATCAGAGGTGCAGAGTCCTTGTACAAGACTCCCAGAAAGTTAATTTACAGGTTGAGTCTGTGGTAAAGAAGGCAAGTGCAATGTTGGCATTTATTTCAAGGGGGATAGAATATAAAAGCAAGGAGATAATGCTGAGCCTTTATAAGACAGTAGTAGGCCGCACTTAGAGTGTTGTCAACAGTTTTTGGTCCTATATCAGAAAGGATGTGTTGTCATTACAGAGAGCCCAGAGGAGGTTCACAGGATGATTCTGGGAATGAAGGGGTTAACATATGAGGAGTGTTTGGCAGCTTTGGGTCTGGACTCTCTGGAATTTAGAAGAATGCATGGGGATCTCACTGAAATGTACTGAATGTTGAAAGGAGTAGATAGGGTGGATAGGGAGAGAATCATTCCTCTGGTGGGGGTATCCAGAACTAGAGGGCACAGCCTCAAAATTGAGGTGTGACCTTTTAGAACAGAGGCAAGGAAGAATTTTTTTTTAGCCAGAGGGTAATGAATCTGTGGAATGTTCTGCCACAGACTCCGGTGGAGGCCAAGCCCTTTGGTATATTTGAGGTGGAAGTTGATTGTTTCCTGATCGGTCAGGGCATCAAAGGATATGGGCGAGAAGGCAGGTGTTTGGGGTGGAGTGGGGTACAAGGACAGCCATGATGGAATGGCGGAGTAGGCTCGATGGGCCAAGTGGTCTAAATTCAGCTCCTGTGTCTTATATCAAATACCTTTCTCCCGGGTAACAAGTGACTGTAGCTTTCACATCACAGAAGGGCCACACTCCAAATAGAAATAATACTGCCCTTCTCCCCTTCATGTTCAATCAAATGATTTCACCGCCTGAGGGGGCATCAGAGTAATTAGAAAGTCTCCAGGATCAGCCATGTAATATCATGTGCTCTGTGGGACATGACCAGAACTTGAAATAACACAAGTGGAGAGAGACAAACTGAGGCATATCACAGATTGAAGATGGCCAGGAACGGTCCATTCTAATACAGACAGGAAAACAGAGAACTGGATGGTTTGTCCGGTCCCTGATCTGTACTCAGTTAGAAGATCAGGAGTTGTTCCTCCAACTTGGGTTCAACCTCACTGTAACAGTATGATGTCAGACATCACTATAGAGACTAAATTGATCTCATCTGAAATGCTGTCCTTCACCCATTGATGTCTTTTGTAAATCTTTTTACAGCTTGGAAATGACAAAGAATCTGTGTATAGGAATCTGAAACACAACAACATGTCAGTTCCAGTGTCTCTGTCAGGTATTTAAGGAGTGACCAGATATTTCCTTTGTAACATTGATATATCTGTTGTTGATCTTAGGAGGTGAAGATGTATCTCAGTGAAATCCACTGGAACCGGGGTGCTGAGAACACACCAGCATTTGCTGATCTATTCTGTCTGTGGGAAGCGATTCATTCTGTCATCCAAGCTGATGATACGACAGAAATTTCACTGCAGTGAGAGGCCATTCACTTGCTCTGTGTGTAGGAAGAGATTCACTCACTCAGTCGATCCACAGATACACCAGTGAGTTCACAAGGGAGAGAGACTGTCCAATGTGTGGGAAGAGATTCACTCGGTAATCTGGATCTGCTGACCATTGACTGAGATCACACTGTGGAGAGGTTGCTCATCTGTTCAGACTGTGAGAAGTGATTCACACTGATACTCATCCACAGGCAGATATCGGTGAATACATACAAGAGAGTTCACCAGTTCCTACAGACACAACAGTTGGTTCACAGTGGGGCAATGATGTTCACCTGCTCAGACTGTGGGAAGGGATTCACTCAGTCATCACAACTGAAGGTACATCAGCGAGTTCACACAGGGGAGAGGCCATTCACCTGCTCAGATTGTGGGAAAGGATTCACACACTTATCCAGCCTACTGGCACACCAGCGCGTTCACACAGGGGAGAAACCATTCACCTGCTCAGATTGTGGGAAGGGATTCACTCGATCATCTCTACTGAAGCTGCATCA
The DNA here is from genome assembly GCF_030028105.1 of Mobula birostris. Taxonomy (NCBI): domain Eukaryota; kingdom Metazoa; phylum Chordata; class Chondrichthyes; order Myliobatiformes; family Myliobatidae; genus Mobula; species Mobula birostris. The sequence continues at coordinate 37,226,051 of NC_092380.1, read as the reverse complement.
GCACGTTCACACTGGAGAGAGACCATTCATCTGCTCAGACTGTGGGAAGGGATTCACTCGGTCATCTTACCTACTGACACACCAGTCAGTTCACACCGGAGAGAGGCCATTCACCTGCTCAGACTGTGGGAAGGGATTCATTCAGTCATCTCAACTGAAGGTACATCAGCGAGTTCACATTGGGGAGAAGCCGTTCACCTGCTCAGAATGTGGGAAGGGATTCATTTACCAATCTTACCTGAAACAACATCAGCGAGTTCACACTGGAGAGAGGCCGTTCATCTGTTCTGAATGTGGGAAGGGATTTTCTCAGTCATGCAACCTTTTGACACACTACCGAGTTCACACTGGGGAAAGGCCATTCATCTGCTCTGAATGTGGGAAGGGGTTCAGTCACTCATCCCACCTTCGGAAGCACTGCCGAGTTCACACTGGGGAGAAAGTTTAAGGAAGTTGTATGCTGGATATTTAACCATCACAGTTACCAAATCCAAAGGCAAGTTCACAAGTGACTGTTGGTGTCAAACTCTGCAGTTATTGCTGCTGCGAACCACACCCAGTTCTGCACCCTGGTACTGGGCATGGGAGGAGTTTTTTCTGATGTTCACATTTAATGGGGCTGGAGTTTAATATTCTGGATTTGTGACAAATAAATCAGTTTTATTTTAAACTCTGTCTCAGGTACTCAGTGAACCTACAACATATCCAATATTAGGGAGTCAACTGCCTAGCTGGTCCCTGCCAGTATTTCTGTTCTATGTCAGTCCTTTTAAATCCTTCCCTGTGATTCATCTCTCGCTCTCCCTGTGGTGATGGATTCCAAACAGTCCCATTCTGTAGGTGAAAAGGTTTCCCTTAAATTTCCTGCATGACTTTCTGCAGACTGAAGAAGACAAGCTGACTGCAGTTATATCTGATATGTTCTTTGCCCTTCAGATCTCTGGGCTGAGGATGAATGACATTGTCAGTTACCCACCGTATTCCCTATCCATTTCAATGTAGTGGGTCTGTTATGTACCCCGTAATGGGTTAAAGAACCAGCAGAAATGGAAAACACCTGGAGTCTGGTATTGTTGTGAATAAATGCTATTTTATTAATAACTATGTAATAAAGTAATATGAAAATCAGATAAATCAACCAGGTTAGCAAAGTTCATGCATATATAAGTGTGGAAATATAAAAGCCAAGCTTCTTCAAGCTTAGGAGGTAATTGGATATGTAGCCCCCCGGCCCGCCTCAGGGTCTCTCGGCTCGCTGTCGTCCTCCGCAGTAACATAAAAGACGAAACCCCCTTACAGATACATTCTTACGATGATAGCTAAAGGAAGTCAGTTCAGTTCGTATTACAGGTATTGAGTTGAGTAGTGTTGGAGAGAGAGGTGTGTTGGTTGTCCAAGTACGCCGATGCCGTATCTTCCCGTTGTCCTCCGAAATCCTTTAAAGTCACCGAATGTGACCACATAAAAGGGGACACACTGATAACTTCCCACCAGCCACTCCTTTACACACTGCGAGAGCCACTGATCGATTCTCCCGATCGATCCACAAAACCCACCCTTCTGTGGGCATACAAAGCTCAACCAGTATCCAAATATGTGTGTGTCTGGCTAACAACCAGCTGACCTTGTATTTATCCGAACATGCTGCACACCAGCTGTCCATCACATAACGCCACCCTTGGTCACCATGGTGACCCACAGGCTCTCTCTCTCTCCAAATCAGTTGCACCCTCTCTCTCTTTTTAAAGATACAGTCCATAAGGGATAATTCAGGATACCGTCATAGGTCATTTTCTCTGCTTCCAAGGGCAGTGTCCCACACAGCGGAGTTGTTAGAATACACCACTGTTCTCTAAAGTCTGAAAAGAAAACATGGAACAGTAAATTGGATAGTCAGTGAAACAAGGTGCGAAACCAGAGACAGGCCAGCACAGGGCAGAGTTTCAGTCTCTGGACAGTGGGAAGTGTAAGAGGAAATGACGAGGAGCAGGGAAACAGTGGGGGTGGGGGGAGGGATGGCAACAAATGACAGAGTGGCAGCATTTGAAAGCTGATTGACAGAGAGAAAAAAGTGATTGAATGACTATTGACACACAATACCTGTTGACATTGAGAAGCCTGTTGTGTTAAACTGGCTACTGCGTTCTCATAAAAACATTGACCTGATTGGTGCCATTTGGCAGAGGAAAGGCAATGTTTTAAATGCTTTCAATGGCTCTGTTCTTACCCAGAAATCTAGATAGATATTGCACCAGTCATAGTAAGGAAAACCCTGACCAGTCTTTGGGATGAACCTTGCCCATGTCTCAGGAAAGGATCTTTGGACTCCCCCCATCTCTGAGGCACCCCTACACCCTGTCTCTGTGATTCCCTCTCCGTGTCTCTGGGATGACCCACTACTGTCCACACCCTTGTACCCTCCACACCAACTATCCTCTTAACCCTCTCCCACACTCATCCTTGGGATGACCCTCCCCATCTCTGTGGGTTATCCTTCCACTACTGTACATCCCTGACTCTGAGACGTCCCCTTTCCTCAACACTGCACATCAGTCTTTGGAAGATCACTTTCTCGCCTCCAACACCTGTCAGGGGCACACAATTCCCTCTCCTGAACCTGTGTCTGTGATGACCCAGTCACTACTTCCTTTCCAACCTAGTCAGTGTGTTACCAATTTCATCCAGCTCTATGGGCCCCATTCCACCCAGCCAACACCCCCATCTCCAAATGCACCATTCCCCAAACCCCATCTCCAGGACACAACCTTACCCTACTTCCATATCTCTGGAATGTCTCTGCCAACGCCCTCTCATTCAGTCTCTGGGATGCTCCCTCCTCTATCCATCTGGTGTCAGAGACAAATACTGTCCTCTTCACTGCCCCCCACCTCACTTGGCACGGTATCCTATCCCCTAACCTATCGCTGAGACACTTCCAACACCACTAGCACCCCCCGCCCCATCTCTGTAAAGCTCCCTTTTACACTCCTTAAACCCCTTTCCCCCTCCTGCTACCTGGGATGCCAACTCCACATCCACCTTCCCCTGGGTCCTGCCTGTCTCTATGATGTCCTCCAAGTCTCTGGTATATCCTCACCACACTGTCCTGGGACTTCACTTCCACCCTCCCATTTCTCTGTCCCTCCCTCCTCCCATCTCTGGGTTATCCATTTTCTGGCTCCCCCCCCCAACCCCATCGTCGTTGTGGCTATCCCTGGAGGTCGAGGGAAATGGTCTTCATTCTGAAGAAGTAGCCCACAGAGTGAAGACGCCTGTGCGTGTATTTGTTTAACGTGTACTTGATGTTGCACTCCAAGAAGCACACGATACTTCACAAATCAACCAACTGATTCCAATGGCATGGAAACCACAACGACTGGAGCTGATGGATTTGTTGCAGCCTCCATCCGCCTTCACAGCCGTTGAGCTTGAAGTAACTTGGTTCGCCTGTTCCACCGTTGAGGTCTTGTTTGGATTGTTCTTTGTCAGAGACCTCACCCTCGACCTTACCAGCTTGGGTGACCCTACCAGGACCCTACCACATACTACCTCCACATTGGTATATATATATATATATATACATACACACACACACATACATACATGAGTGCATTCCCCAAATATTGACACTCATTCTTAATCATATTAAACCTGCCACAGATGAACTTGACAACATATACACAGAAACACACACAGACACATGTGTACACTGATGTTCGTGCAACCACGCACAGAATCTCTCTCAAGTCTGAAGGCATTTCTTTGCTCAGGGCCAGGTGACGAAGGAAACTTTTCTGAACACATTTGACAATCTTTATCTCATCCAGCCCAGTTAATTTGAGGGAAGTTATAATCAACAACTATCACAACCTACTTTCCTGGAACTGACTCTTGATAGCTGATTGTTTCCTGCAATTTCAATGCTAATCTATTTCTCCAATGTTGTGAAAGGACCTGCCCTCTGCCATCACCTCAGACAGCATAAGGGAAAAATCTCTTCCTCAAATCCCTCTAAACTACAGATCCCTCTGCTTAAATCTAGGCCCTCAGTCATAGAAACCTCTGTACTAGGTATGTGGTCTACATGGGTTTCAGTAAGGCCTTTGATAGGGCTCAGCATGGTGGGCTGCTGTGGAAAGTCAGATCACATGGGATCCAGGGAGAGGCGGCTAATTGGATGCACAGTTGGCTTGATGGTATGAATCAGAAGATGATGTTGAAACGCTGTTTAGACTCGAGACCCATGACTGATGGTGTTCCCCAGGGGTCAGTGGTAGGCCAATTGCTGGTTGTCTCCTGCATCAATAATTTAGATGAGATTGTACAAGGTTTGTTGGTAAGTTTGCAGCAAGTATGTTGAAACAATTACTTTTGTTTGAAAGGGTGTAAGGATAAACATGACCCCTGCCTTTCCCCGCTCCTCATTCATCCCCACCACCACAACTACCCACTCCATTGGACCTATCCAATCCCTGCTGCAGTGCTCCAGGACTCTAATTTCCGCAGTTTGTGGTTTGCTGCTAATGACTGAACCCAGAGATTTACAGAATGGGTGAAGAGGCTGCCCAGTGACTGTTCCTGTGCTCAAAGCCATTGGGACATCCCATCACTGAGCAGATATTGTCTTCTCATTCTCTTTCGCTCAGTCTGTCACTTAGCAAGTTCATTGCTTACAGGAAATCACAGATCAGAGAAGGTACCCAACAGAGGATTCCCCATTCTGCCTTGATCTGTTGAAGAGGAAAGGCTCCCACTCCCATAGAGTGATGTGGGAATCCTTTATGGAAATGCAGAATGAGTTGGCAAAGTTGGACAAAATTCTGAAAGTTCTGGAATTCAATATGGTAAAAAACCACCCTGAACAGAAAATCACCTTGAAACATGACAGACTTAATAACATCAGTCAGATCTGAGTTAATAGAACATTGAACAGTACAGCACAGTACAGGCCCTTCGGCTTCACAATGTGGTACCGACTTCCGACCTCCGAGATCAATCTAAATGTTCCCTCCCACATTGCCCTTCAAAAGCATTTTTCTAAAAGCATCTGCCTATCTAAGTGTCTTAAATGTCTTTAATATATCAGTCTTGGACTGCACCCCGGCTGTGTATTCCACACATCCATTCCTTTGTGTAACGAGCTTAACTCCGATATTCCCCTCTCCCGCCATACATTTCTCCAATCACCTTAAAATTCTGCCCCCTCCCCCCCTCCATTCATATTACCATTCTGCCCTGGGAAATATCTCTGGCTATCCACTCGATCTATGCCTCTTATCATTTTGTCCACTTCTATCATGTCAGCTCTCATCCTCCTTCACTCCCAAGAGAAAAGCCCTAGCTAGCTCAACCTGTCCTCTAAAACATACTCTCTAATGTAGCCAGGTCCCAGTAATCTCCTCTGCACTCTAATGCTTCCGCATCCTTCCTATAGTATGGTGCTCAGAACTGAACTTAATGCTCCAAACACAGTCCAACTAGGATTTTATAAAACTACATTGTTATGTCACTGCTCTTGAATTCAATTGCTGACTAAATAAAGGCCAACACCCCATGCACTTTCTTAACCACCCTATCAACTTGCGTGGAAACTTCGAGAGATCCATGGATATGGATCCTCATCTATCTCGGTTCCTCCACACTGCTAAAAATCCTGTCATTAATTCTGTATTCTGCCTTCAAATTTGTACTATTTAAGTAAATCACAGCACTTCTTACCATCAGGAAGGAGGTATAGAAGCCTGAAGGCACACACTCAGCGCTTCTTCCCCTCTGCATGGATATTTCTACTTTTTAATTATTCTTTTCCACCACATAGTTTGCTTTAACTATTTAATAGACGCACACGTACTTACTGTAATTCAGTTTTTTTCTCTATATTTATTATTTATCATGCATTTTATTATACTGCTGCAGTAAAGTTAACAAAGTTCACAACATATGCTGGTGATATTAAGCTGATTCTGATTGTCCGAAAGGAGAAGCCTATGTAAACATTGTGATGTGTTTGCACCTCCTGGCCACTTGGGGCGCAGCAGGGGGAGTAATGTTACCATGGCAAAAACCTGTGAAAACATTACACTGTGGTTTACATAGAGGCCCAGTGGCCTCTTACCTCTTCTCACCTGCTGATCACCTTCCCCCGGTGCCCCCCCTTCCCTTTCCCTCGTAGTCCACTCTCCTCTCCTATCATATTCCTTCCTCTGCAGCCCTTTACCTTTCCCACCCACCTGAGTTCACTTATCACCTACGAGCCATCATCCTTCCCCTCCCCCTCTATCTTTTTACTATGACTTCTGTCTTCCTCATTAGACCTAAAGAAGGGTCTCAGCTTGAAACGTCAACTGTTTATTTATTTCCATAGATTCTGCCTGCCCTGCTGAGTTCCTGCATCACGGTGATGGTGACCCAGCGATCAAATACGCATGTGTAAAGTTACAGAGCAGCAATTTCATCAGCACCGTGACTTTATACTTTATACTTTATTGTCGCCAAACAATTAATACTAGAACGTACAATCATCACAGCGATATTTGATTCTGCACTTCCACTCCCTGGATTACAAATATTAAATATTAAAAACAGTAAAAATTAGTAAATATTAAAAATTTAAATTATAAATCATAAGTAGAAAATAGAAAAATGGAAAGTAAGGTAGTGCAAAAAAACCGAGAGGCAGGTCCGGATATTTGGAGGGTACGGCCCAATTCCGGGTCAGGTACCGTTCAGCAGTCTTATCACAGTTGCAAAGAAACTGTTCCCAAATCTGGCCGTATGAGTCTTCAATCTCCTGAGCCTTCTCCCGGAGAGAAGAGGGACGAAAAGTGTGTTGGCTGGGTGGGTTGTGTCCTTGATTATCCTGGCAGCACTGCTCTGACAGCGTGCGGTGTAAAGTGAGTACAAGGACGGAAGATTGGTTTGTGTGATGTGCTGCGCCGTGTTCACGATCTTCTGCAGCTTCTTTCGGTCTTGGACGGGACAACTTCCATACCAGGTTGTGGTGCACCCTAGAAGAATGCTTTCTACGGTGCATCTATAAAAATTAGTGAGTGTTTTAGGGGACAGGCCAAATTTCTTTAGTTTTCTCAGGAAGTAAAGGCACTAGTGGGCCTTGGCAGTGGACTCTGCTTGGTTGGACCAAGTCAGATCATTTGTGATATTGACCCCGAGGAACTTAAAGCTTTTGAACTGTTCCACTTGCGCACCACCGATGTAAATTGGGCCGTGTGGTCCGCTACTCCTTCTGAAGTCAACAACCAATTCCTTCGTCTTGCTGACGTTGAGGGATAGGTTATTGTCTTCGCACCATGCCACCAGGTTCTTAATTTCCTCTCTGTACTCTAACTCATCATTATCCGATACACGGCCTACAATTGTTGTGTCATCAGCAAACTTATATATTGAGTTTGATGGAAACTTGGCTACACAATCATGGGTGTACAGTGCGTACAGCAGGGGTCTGAGTACACAGTCTTGTGGGGCACCGGTGCTCAGAGTGATTGTAGAGGAGAGCTTGTCCCCTATTTTCACAGCCTGGGTCCTGTCTGTGAGGAAGTTGAAGATCCAGCTGCAGATCTGAGTGCTAAGGCCCAGGTTCCGGAGCTTAGGAATCAGTTTATTTGGAATGATGGTATTAACGGGATTAATGGCACTGGGATTATCATTGCCTTCTTAAAACATGAGCGGATTTTAGACTGAAGCAAGGAGCAGTTGAAGATGTCAGAAAACACTCCAGCTAGCTCGCTTGCACAGGCCCGGAGAACCTGACCTGGGACGCCATCTGGGCCTGTCGCCTTCCTTGGATTTATCTTCAGGAAGGCCCTTTTAATGCCCTCCTCGATGACGATGAATCTCGATGCCACCAGGTCCGGTTCATCTGGAGGGAGCAGGACGCTCCTATTCTGTTCGAATCTTGCGTAGAATAGGTTAAGTTCATCAGGAAGAGAAGCGCCACAGTTATTGAAATTCCTAGCCTTTTCTTTGTGCCCAGTGATCTCATTTAGGCCCTGCCATAGTCTACTGGCATCCCTTTGGTTAGCCTGGGCTTCCAACTTGGCTCGATACTGCCTTTTGGCACCCTTAATGGTTTTCTGGAGTTCACGCCTGGATTCCGTGTAGCGACTGGTATCCCCGGACCTAAAAGCTGCTGCTCTAGCCTTTAAAAGGGACTTGACCTCATAATTCATCCAAGGTTTCTGGATAGGGAATACCCGGATCGTCTTGCGAGACACACAGTCCTCCGTACATTTCCAAAGTCCGTGACAGCTGAGGCATACTCATCGAGGTTAGCTGCCGAGTCTTTGAATATTAACCAGTCCACCGATTCAAAGCAGTCACGGAGGACCTAATCCGTTTCCTCCATCCAACGCGACACTACTTTTGACACCGTAGCCTCCTGCTTCAGTTTCTGTTTGTAAGCCGGGAGGAGGAGTACGGCCTGATGGTCCGATTTTCTGAAGTGAGGTCATGGGATGGAACGGTAGGCAACCTTGACTGCTGTAGAGCAATGGTCAACTATATCCGGACCTCCAGTGGGGCAGGAGACATGCTGCTATAACTTTGGCAGCGCCTTTCTGAGGTTGGCCTGGTTAAAGTCCCCGGCTGTAATGAACAAAGCCTCCGGATACCTGGTCTCAAGTTCACTTATGTTGGCATACAGTATGTTCAGAGCACACTGCACGTCTGCCTGGGGGGAGGTGGGGTGGGAATGTAGACCGCTGTCAGTATGACCAAGGTGAATTCCTGTGGCAGATAGTAGGGGCGACATTTCACCGATAGGTGTTCTAGTTCCGGGCTGCAGGAGATTGTTAGTGCCACTGTGTTCGAGCACCACGCAGTGTTGATCAGTAGGCAGACACCACTTCTCCCCGTCTTGCCCAAAGATGCCATGCGGTCCATCCGATCGATCAAAAATCCCTCCGGTCGGATGGCACAGTCAGAGGTGGCAGGAGAGAGCCAGGTCTCGGTGAAACAGAATACACAGCAGTTCTGCATCTCCCTGCAGTAGCTGAGTCTCCCTTTAAGATCATCCACCTTGTTCTCTATGGCTTGCACATTAGCTAATAGGATGGTAGGCATAGCGACCCTGAAGCCCCTCAGCTTCAATCTGACCAGCAGCCCAGCTCTTTTCCCATGCTTCCAGGTTTCCATCGATGCAGTGTGTTGTTGTCAGCTCTTTGAGGTTGGTGGATGCTTCCCGCGGGGGGTCGCGTCGTCGTGCGCTCCAGGTCGGGAGAGTAATGGGGGAGGCTCGGCTGCCACTTCCAGCTGCTGGGGGCCCGGGCTGTTGATCGGGTTGGGCCCCGAAGCCGACACTTAATCCCAGATGGGCGGGCTCCTTTCTGAAACAAGTCCTTAAGCCGAGTCACGGTTGCAGAGGCCTCCGCTCCAGCCAAGCCTTGGGCTCGATTTCCGAGGTCGGCGGCGGAGGTCTCACTTCTGGCAGCTGTGGATGGCCACCAATGGGGCTTTATGGTGTTCGCTCCCGGGAAGCATCTCTCCAAGTGCCAGATGAAGTGGATTTTCCCAGTGGCCACCCATTTCAATCCCACATGTCAGTCCATGGCTCTTTTACTGCCGTGATGAGGCCACACTCAGGCTGGAGGAGCAACACCTTATATTCTGTCTGGGTAGCCTCCAACCTGATTGCATGAACATCAATTTCTCAAAATTCCCTCCCTCTCCCTCACCATTCCCCATTCCCATTTCCTTGTCTCACCTTATCTCCCTTCCTGATCATCACCTCCCTCTGGTTCTTCTCCCCCTTCCCTTTCTTCCATGGCCTTCTGTCCTCTCCTATCAGACTCTCTAGTCCTTCATCTCTTTCACCAGTCAACTTCCCAGCTCTTACTTCAACCCTCCCCCTCCCAGTTTTACCCATCACCTACTACCTTGTATTTCTTCCTCACCCCCCCCACCACCTTCTTACTCTGACTTCTCGTCTTTTTTTCTCCAGTGCAGATGAAGGGTCTCAGTCCAAAACGCCAATTGTTTACACTTTTCCATTGGTGCTGCCTGGTCTGCTGAGTTCTTCCAGCATTTTGTGTGTGTTGGTTAGAACATTAGAAAGTGTTTTGACAAGAGCAGCCCATTCAGCCCAATAAAGCTGCCAAGTTCCTATTCACAGTGTTGAAATAATTATCAGGTTTAGATTTGAAATTCTCTCAACTACACAACCAGGCTGTTTGTTCCATGTATCCACAACTTGCTGTGTAAAGAAATGCTTCCTGATGTTAGTCTGAAATCTCCCTTTAACCCCAGTCTCCACCTATGGCCCCGTGCCCTTGATGATGACTTAATTTTGATGTAGCAGCTGGCATCCATCTTACTTATACCCCTAATGATTTTGAACACTTCTATCATGTTTCTTCTCATTCTGTGTCTTCTTAGTGTTGGCGTGTGGCCAAGTGGTTAAAGCGCTCGTCTAGTGATTTGAAGGTCGCTAGTTCAAGCCTTGGCTGAGGCAGCGTGTGTGTCCTTGAGCAAAGCACTTAACCACACATTGCTCTGCGTTGACACCGGTGCCAAGCTGTATGGGTCCTAATGCTCTTCCCTTGGACAACATCGGTGGTGTGGAGAGGGGAGACTTGCAGCATGGGCAACTGCTGGTCTTCCATACAACCTTGCCCAGGCCTGCGCCCTGGAAACCTTCCAAGGCACAAATCCATGGTCTGATGAGACTAACGGATGCCTATATAACTATAGGCTAAAAAGATTTAGTTCTCAAATCTTCCTTCATAGCTCATATGCTGCTGACCTGGAATGAGTCGAGTCGCGCTTCTCTGGACTCTCTCCAGTGCCTTCACATCCCTCACGCAATATGGGGACCAAAACTGTACACATTACTCAAGGTGTGGCCTCACAAGCACTTTATACACATATACACCTAGACTTGAACTCCACTGAGTGCACGATAGAGCCCAACAATCTATGAGCATTCTTAATCGCTTCTGTGCATTGTCTAGATGTCCGGGGGTCACGAAGAACCACCGGGGGCGTCTGACCTCTTCCCAGCCAGCACCCAGATCTCCTTCCCCGAGTCCTCAGCCACCCCCATCCAGTGCAACGGAGGTCATGCAGATTGATCGTACCCGTCTGTCTCCTTCGGAAAGAAGGAGGAGAGTCAGTACCAACTCCTGTCTGTATTGTGGTCAGGCTGGTCGCTATGTATCTACCTGTCCGGTAAAGGCCAACGCTTGCTCGTAAAGAGGGGACTACGGGTGAGCAGTACTTCCTTCCCCCGGTTCCCTTTCATTCAAACCCTGCTACCTGCTTTTATACTGGCTGAAGGGAGGAGACACACCGTTTCAGTTTTCGTCGACTCTGGGGCTGAGGAAAACTTTATCAGTTCCAGCTTTGCGGCCAATCTCGGGATGCCACTCTCCCGTCTGAAGCAACCCCTGGAGGCCAGCGGCTTAACCAGAGTGAAACTTGCCATGGTTACCCACTCTACAGCTCCGGTGAGTCTCCTCATTTCTGGCAATCACCAGGAGAGCATTGCTTTCCATGTAATAGATTCCCCCAAAGCTGAAGTTGTGTTAGGCCACCCATGGCTAGCTCAGCACAGTCCACACATTGATTGGTCTAATAACAGAGTGTTAAGCTGGAATGCTTTCTGCCTAAGTCATTGTCTGCGTGTCACTCATGCTACTCAAAGTCCGGTTCCTCTGCCTACAGAAGAGTTTCCCGATCTGTCCTCTGTACCCCCTGAATATCTGGACCTAAAGCTGGTATTCAGCAAGACTCGGGCCACCATCTTACCCCCACATTGCCCCTATGACTGCGCTATAGAATTCCTTCCAGGAACCTCACCACCTGTATTCCCTGTCTCCACCTGAAAGGGAAGCGATGGACGAGTATATCCAGGAGGCCTTGGCTGCAGGAATTATCCGTCCCTCTTCCTCCCCAGCAGGCACAGGGTTCTTTGTACCCAAGAAGGATGGGTCCCTGCGTCCTTGCGTGGACTATAGAGGTCTCAATGAGGTCACCATTAAGAACCGCTATCCTCTTCCTCTTATGTCATCAGGGTGCTTCTATCTTCTCCAAGCTAGACCTCCGCAACGCTTACCATCTGGTCCGCAAAAGAGAGGGGGATGAGTGGAAGACCGTGTTCAACACGCTCTCTGGGCACTACGAATATTTGATAATGCCTTTCGGACTCTCTAATGGTCCTGCTGTGTTCCAGTCCCTGGTGAATGACGTCCTCAGAGATATGCTGAATCAATTTGTATTTGTGTACTTAGATGACATTCTGATATTTTCTAGGTCCCTCTCTGAACACATCCAGCACGTCTGTCGGGTGCTCCAACGACTCCTGGAGAATCAGTTATTTGTGAAGGCGGAAAAGTGTGAATTTCACTGGAGTTCAACTTCATTTCTGAGATATGTGATCAGCGCTGGAGGAATCCAGATGGACCCTCAGAAGATCAAGGTGGTAGAGGAGTGGCCACAACCCACCTCTTGACGAGATGTCCAACGCTTTCTTGGGTTTGACAACTTCTATCGCCGATTCATTCAAAATTTCAGCATCTTGGCCGCCCCGCTGACTGCTCTAATCTCCTCCAAGTCGAAGTTCGCCTGGAATCCAGCGGCTGAGAAAGCCTTTTTTGATCTAAAGACTCGTTTCACCACGGCACCTATCCTCCTTCAGCCCGATCCTACCAGGCAGTTTATTGTAGAGACTGACGCCTCTGATGTAGGAGTAGGGGCTCTACTGTCACAGCGTTCAGCAGAGGACGACAAGGCAGTTTATTGTAGAGACTGGCGTCTCTGATGTAGGAGTAGGGGCTCTACTGTCACAGCGTTCAGCAGAGAATGACAAGCTACACCCGAGCGCCCTTTTCCCCACAAATTTTCACCTGCAGAATGCAACTATGACATCGGCAATCGAGAGTTATTGGCTGTTAAACTTGCTCCTGAGGAATGGCGGCATTGGCTGGAGGGAACGACGACTCCTTTTCTAGTCTGGACGGATCACAAGAACCTGGAATATATCAGTTCAGCCAAACGCCTCAACTCCCGCCAGGCTCGGTGGTCCCTGTTTTTTGCCCGTTTTAGATTCATTCTGGCTTTCCATCCTAGAACGGCAAGCCTGACGCGTTCTCCAGGCAGTTTTCAACAACCGACGAGATGCCCAAGGTTACGATCATTCTGCCAAGCAATGTCTGGTCGCCACAGCACAGTGGGAGATTGAATCTGTGCTCCAGTCTGCCCAGCAGGGTGAGTCTGTTCCTAGTGCCTGTCTTGCTAATCTATTGTATGTTCCCCAGTCTGTCCGCTCCCAGGTTCTCCAGTGGGGACACACCTCCAGGCTGGCAATGTCACCCTGGCATCAGACGCACGACGGCTTTCATCAGTCGAAGATTTTGGTGGCCATCCCTGAGGAAGGATGTTGAGAGCTTCATTTCTGCCTGCCCAGTCTGTGCACAGAACAAGGCCAACTGGTCTCCTGCAACCCCTGCCTGTTCCTAGAAGGCCCTGGTCACACATTGCACTGGACTTTGTCACTGGACTCCCTCCGTCCGACGGTAACACTACCATTCTTACCAGAGTGGATCGTTTTTCCAAATCGGTCCACTTAGTTCCCCTTCCCAAGCTGCCCTCTGCCAAGGAAACTGCCAACCTGGTGATTCAGCATGTTTTCCATATTCACGGTCTCCCCGTTGAAGTGGTATCTGATAGAGGTTCGCAATTTACCTCCCACTTTTGGAGGGCCTTTTGCAAACTACTCGGGATCAGGGTTAACCTCTCAGCTGGGTTTCATCCACAGAGTAATGACCAGACCGAGCGGGCTAATCAGCTGATGGAGGTGATGCTCCGTTGTGTGACGTCTCAGGAATCTTCCCCTCGGAGTCAGCAACTTCCCTGGGTCGAGTACACCATTAATTCTTTGCCTTCTGCTTCATCAGGTTTATCCCCATTCCAATGCTGTCTTGGCTATCAATTCCCCCCTTATTCGCGTCTCAGGAGGAGGCAGTGGGCATTCCCTCAGCTGAAGCGTTTGTCCAGAGGTGTTCACGGACCTGGAGACGAGCCCGAAAGGCGCTGCTTCAATCTACAACCAGAATGAAGCAGCAAGCAGACCATCACCACAGCGAGGCCCCCCGTCACCGCCAGGGTCAGACGGTGTGATTATCTTCGCATGACATTCCCTTGAAGGTGGATTCCCGCAAGCTGGCACAACGCTACATTTAGACCTTTCCCCATCACCAAGGTGATCAGCCCTTCGGCGGTACGTTTTAAAACTACCCCTTACCCTTTGCAGAATCCATCCTACATTCCATGTTTCAAGGATTAAGCCCTTTGTCTGCAGCCCCCTCTGTCCTGCCCCCAAGACCCCTCCCCCTCCCCCTCCCCCTCCCCATCTCATCGATGGCTCAGAGACCTTCACTGTGCGCCGATTACTGGACGTTCGACGCAGAGGTAGTGGTCTGCAATATCTCGTTGATTGGGAGGGCTATGGCCCCGAAGAGAGGTGTTGGGTTCCCGCTCGAGATATCCTGGATCACTCTCTCATTAAGGACTTTCATAGGAGCCATCCCGTACCAGCAAGAAGGGCATCTGGAGACGCCCGTGGAGGCGGGGGGGTACTGTTAAGGATCCGGCCTGAACACTGGGTCGAAGGGCCTCTGCTGGTAGCTCTGGATGATGACAGTCTTTAATTTCTGTTTTCCTTCACCTGGCCATGTGGGTTCTGGCCCAGCCCCTTTCCTTTTTGGACTTCCTCCAATTACCTGCTTGTCTCCTCATTTGCACCCAACTGTGTCTAATTTTCTCTCATTACCCTGCCTTGACTGGCATTCTCTGCCAGTTCATTCCAGTGCTGACCTGAGTTGTTCTAGCCTGTCATTGCAACTTCTGCCAACCAATTTTGCCTGATTCTGTGTTTTGGATTTTGCCCGTTCTTGGACCTGATTTTTGCCTGTGTGCTCTGGATTATCTGCCCTCGCCTGTCTGCCTTTCCTGGTAAGACCTCTGCCAGACATTTTGGATTCGTGCCAGCCTTCTGTTTTTGAAAGACTGTTGCCTTTGTGCCTAATACATCCAGTGAAAAAGTATTCATTGGTCTGCACTTGAGTCCCACTGAAACCTGACACCCAGAAACAGGATCGGGGGCAGGGGGGAAGGGGTGTATGAGACACGCAGGCAGGGTCGTGCCAGAGACATGTCCAGGTTTTCCTTTCTATGAGGTGTATTCATTTAGATGCAATCTTGTTTCTCCAAAGCCACATATATAATCTCTGGTAATCAAGTGCTAGTGAACTGACCCAGAGCAGAACTGATGAGTTGTGCTTGAAGTTACTGTCACACTCCTGCTCTGTTTCCCTGCTCCTCATCATATCCTCTTACACCTCACAATGTCCAGAGCCTTTTGTACTCTGTAAAAAGTTTACAAAAGCTATCTATGGGTGAAGGACAGCATGCCGCATAGTTTTAGTCTCCAAGGTAATGTCTAACATCTCTCTGTTACAGTGAGGCACACCACAAGCTAAGAGAACAAATCCTCAACTTCTATTGATCACGGTTCAGGCATCTGGACTCAGCATCAAATTCCCTGCTCCCTGTATTATGATGGGTTAATTCTGTCCATCATTGATCCGTGATTTGGCTCAGTGTGTATCTGTCCATTCCTAGAGCTAACAGTTCTGGACATGTCTCACTGCCCAACCAGGAGCACACAGTATTTACACAGCTGCTTCTGGAGACTTTCTGATCACTGTCACTGAGGTGATTGATGGTGGAGAACTTACAAAGGTGATCTGCTGCTGAACCAAAGGTGACATGAAAGGTTTGTTTTCCTGTGCAGCTGTAATTTCTTTTAGGCCTCAGTCTCAACTATTCCCATTAACTACCAAGGGATGGACATCAGCTGGTTCTTATCATCAGACCTGATCTCAATGTTCCACTTCGATTGGTAGAAAATCATTTAACTACTTAACTTGAAGATACTTTAAAAGTTCTTCATGCCTGAGTGAGTGAGTCCCAAATCCATAGGAAGAGGTGCAGTCGACATTTCAGGCCAACACCCTTCGTCGGGACGAAGGGTCTCGGCCTGAAACGTCGACTGCACCTCTTCCTATAGATGCTGCCTGGCCTGCTGCATTCACCAGCAATTTTTATGTGTGTTGCTTGAATTTCCAGCATCTGCAGAATTCCTGTTGTTTGTGTGAGTCCCAAATCCCTTAGGTTTACATAGCATAATCTCAGCTGTGCCTGGGAAGTCCAGCACACCCATTCCCAGAGCCTTTTGTCTACTGAAAGCATACGTACCTTTGAGCAGAACTGTGAACACAAGGCAGCTGCATACTTGATTCACAGTGATAGTACATTCTTAAGCTCAGAGATTTCTGAGTAAGAACAGTGCCATTGAAAGCATTTACAAGCATTTGCTAAATGATACCAATCCAGTGAATATTTTTATAAGAACTCAGCTGCCAGTTTAACACAGCAAGCTTCCACAAGCAATATACTCCATGTCAACAGGCATTCTGCGTGTCAACAATCAAATCAGAATTCCTGTTGTTTGCGTATCAAATTCAACCTAATTTTTTTTCTGTGTCAATCAGGTTCAGAATGTTACTACTCTATCATTTGTTGCCACACTCCTGCTGTTTCCCTGCTCATCATATCCTCTTACACCTCCCACTGTTCAGGCTGAAACTCAGCCCCGTGCTGACCCGTTTCTGGTTGATCACCCTGCTCCATTGAACATTCAACACCTATTCTGCTTCCAGTCTTGATGTGTACAGTGGTGTATTCCAACAACCGCGCTGTATGAGACACAGCCCTTTGGAAGTGAAAATGACCCATAACGTTGAAATGAGCAGGTGTTTAACTACCAAGTTGCTGGAGGAACTCAGCAGGCCAGGCATCTACAGAAAAGAGTAAACAGTTGACGTTTCAAGAAATCTCACTTTTTCTGGTGGACGGAGCACAGGTGCTCAGTGAAGCAGTCTACCATCCTACATCTGTCCACCAGAAAAAGAGGGAGCACCTGGTGGTCATTATTTCAATTCTACTTCCCTTTCCCATTCCAACATGCAAGTCCATGGCCTCCTCTACTGCTGCAATGAGGATACACTCAGGTTGGATGAGCAACACCGTATATTCCATCTGGGTAGCCTCCAACCTGATGGGAAGAACATTGATTTTCTGAACTTCTGGTAATTGTCCTGCACTTCAACATTCCCCCATTCCTGTTTCCCTTGCTCACCTCATCTCCTCACATGTCCATCTCATTCCTTCCTTATCTTCCATGGTCCTCAAATGTCTCCTATCAGATTCCCCCTTCTCCAGCTCTGTATCTCAGTCACCAATCAACTTTCCAGTGCTTTACTTCACATCTCTCCCTTTCCTGCTTTCACCTACAGCATTGTACTTCTGCCTCCCCTTCCTTCAGCTTCTTGCTGAGTTATCACCTTTTTTCCCAGTCCTGATGAAGGGTCTCGGCCTGAAACACTGACTGTTTACTCTAAAGATAGAGTAGTACTCTAAAGATAATTCTAGTTAACTACCAATATCACTCTTCTTTGGCCCAGAGATTTGGGGGACAAACAACATTTCAGACATACTGTAACTGCATTCAGCTCGACTTCTTCAGGAAATTCACAGGAAACCTCTTCACCTACGGGGTGGTGACTTTGGAACCCATCACCACAGGGAGAGCAAGAGGTGAACAGAAAGGAAGGATTTAAAAGGACTGTCATGGAACAAAAATACTGGCAGGGTCCTCCTGGGAAGAGTTGATTTCCTAATGTGCACTGGATGTGTTGTAGATTCACTGAGTACCTGAGACAGAGTTTAAAATAAAACTGATTTATTTGTTACAGATTCAGAATATTAAACTCCAGTCCCATTAAATGTGAACAGCAGCAGAAGAAACTCCTCCCAGTCCCAGTGACCAGTGTGCAGAACTGGGTGTGGTTAGCAGCAGCAATAATTGCAGAATTCAACACCAACAGCCACTTGTGAACTTGCCTCTGGATTTGATAACTGTGATCCAGCATGCAGATTTAAATTTTCTCCCCAGTGTGAACTCGGTAGTGCTTCTGAAGGTTGGATGAATGATTGAACCCCTTCCCGCATTCAGAGCAGGTGAACGGCCTCTCTCCAGTGTGAACTCGCTGATGTTGCTTCAATTTAGCTGGCTGACCAAATCCCTTCCTACAGTCTGAACAGATAAATGGTCTCTCCCCAGTGTGAACTCACAGACATTGCTTCAGGTCAGATGATCGAGTAAATGCCTTCCCACAGTGTGAGCAGGTGAATGGTTTCTCCCCAGTGTGAACTTGCTGTTGCACCAGCAAATTAGATAACTGAGTGAATCCCTTTCCACAGTCATAGCAGGTGAATGGTCCCTCTCCAGTGTGAACTCGCTGATGTTCCTTCAGGTGAGATTATTAAGGGATTGGACACGCTGCAGGCAGGTAGCATGTTCCCGCTGGTGAGATCAGTTACTGAATCCCTTCCCACAATGTGAGCAGGTGAATAGTTTCTCCCCAGTGTGAACTCGCTGATGTGCTAGTAGCTTAGATAACTGAGTGAATCCCTTTCCACATTCAGAGCAGGTGAACAGCCTCTCTCCAGTGTGAACTTGCAAATGTTGCTTCAGGTCAGATGATCGACTAAATGCCTTCCCACAGTCTGGGCATGTGAATGGTTTCTCCCCAGTGTGAACTCGCTGATGTGCCCGTAAGTTAGATAACTGAGTGAATCCCTTCCCACAGTCTGAGCACGTGAATGTCCAAATCCCCAGTGTGGACTGACTGGTGTGCCAGTAGGTCAGATGAGTGATTGAATGCTTTCCCACAATCTGAGCAGGTGAACAGCATTCCCCAGTGTGAACTCGATGCTTTTTGAGTTTTTGAGGATATTGGGAATGCAGGGGTTAATGACCTTCAAGGACTTCGTACTCTGTTAGCATAAGTTGCATCCTTTGTTTTTGCTTCACACAGCTGTGAGGTTGTGAAATCGCTAAATTACTTCTTTTTTTCAATCAAGGACGGAGCTGTCTGATTCTATATACAATAGACAATAGTTACAGGAGTAGGCCATTCGGCCCTTCGAGCCAGCGCCGCCATTCACTGTGATTATGGCTGATCATCCACTATTAGTATCCAGTTCCTGCCTTATCCCCATAACCTTTGATTCCGCTATCTTTGAGCTCTATCCATCTCTTTTTTGAAAGCATCCAGAGACTTGGCCTCCACAGCCTTCTGGGGCAGAGCATTCCATATATCCACCACTCTCTGGGTGAAAAAGTTTTTCCTCAACTCTGTTCTAAATGGCCTACCCCTAATTCTTAAACTGTGGCCTCTTTTTCTAGACTCACCCATCAGCGGGAACATGCTTCCTGCCTGCAGCATGTCCAATCCCTTAATAATCTTATATGTTTCAATAAGATCCCCCTCTCAGCCTTCTAAATTCCAGAGTATACTAGCCCAGGTGCTCCAATTTTTCGGCATATGACAGTCCCGCCATCCTGGGAATTAACCTTGTGAACCTACGCTGCACTCCCTCAATAGCAAGAATATCCTTCCTCAAATTTGGAGACCAAAGCTGCACACACTACTCCAGGTGTGGTCTCACCTGTAGAGTAACAGATGTGTGTGTCTGATAAAAACTCCGAGGCTGACTGGCCCTCTGTACTTTGTAGTTTGACAATCTTGTACCAAGAACTGGAAAAGAACTCCATATATGGATAATGATGGCCTCTTTGAACTGTATAAATGCTGCTGTATGTAACCTGTTGATAGAGGTCCATTACGAGCTCCTAGAGGGAGAGAAACACTGTCCCTCTGGTACGCAGCTCCATGCCTCTTGCCGGCTGAGTTCAAACAAATAAACTGGTGAAAAGGATAAAGTAAAGAACTGTTTGTGGTGTGGTTATTGGTCCGCCGAATTTAAGTTTACATTTGGTGCTGTGACTCAGATCCCGACACAGGGAAAGTCCCTGCAGGCTGAATAAGTAACGGAGGATTCCGGGTGAGTGTAAGTGGGTGGTAGGTGCCCCAGAGTGTTTTACCTCTGACCATCTCTTCCACTCATTCAAAAAACTCCTGCCCCTCGCCCCGAGAAATCTGTATCTTGACGGGATCCAACGAACCACCCCGACCAGGAGAATAAGGTAAGCAGTTGCTTTTATGAGTATTAATGGAGAATAAGGCTAGCAGTTGTTTTGTGAGTATTAAAGTCTGTGGGTGCTGAAGAATTGGACAACAGGTCTTTGGCCTGGTCAACTAAGCTGTATAATTAAGTCAACTTAACTAATTGGGCAATGGGCAAAGAAAGGGCCCGGTTTATTTGTATAATTGGGCAACAGGTCTTTGGCCTGGTCAATTCAGTTGACTTAACTAATTGGGCAACGGGTAAGGAAAAGGCACGGTCTATTTGTGGGGGGCAGCAACCAGGTAATTAGATAAGGGGGTAACCTACCTGGCCTATTCTAATTGACCTGGCCTGCCAGTGGCAGTGACCTGGTAAATTGAAGTAACTAATTGGGCAACAGGCAGTTGACCCAGTAAATTAACCAGCAAAGGATAGGACAGACATTTGGCCGAACAAAGGGGAAAGGGACTCCCCTGCAGTCTATCTGGATGTTAAGTGCAGCGCTAACAAAGAAATTGGGAAACGTTGTGTGGCCACTAGGGGGAACTTGGGATGTAATCTCTTGCGAACAAGCAGTAAATTTAATTTGGAAAAAGAATTGCAGTAAAAAGTGGAAATTCCACTTCTGCTGGAAGCTCGTTCCACACAGCTACCACTCTCTGAGTAAAAGAAGTTCCCCCTCATGTTACCCCTAAACTTTTGCCCTTTAACTCTCAACTCATATCCTCTTGTATGAATCTCCCCCACTCTCAATGGAAAAAGCCTATCCACATCAATTCTATCAACCCCTCTCATAATTTTAAACACCTCTATCAAGTCCCCTCTCAACCTTCTATGCTCCAAAGAATAAAGACCTAACTTGTTCAACCTTTCTCTGTATCTTAGGAGATGAAACCCAGGTAACTTTTGAGTAAAACTCTCAATTTTATTGACATCTTTCCTATAATTCAGTGACCAGAACTGCACACAATACTCCAAATTTGGCCTTACCAATGCCTTATACAATTTCAACATTACATCCCAACTCCTGTACTCAATGCTCTGATTTATAAAGGCCAGCATACCAAAAGCTTTCTTCACCACCCTATCCACATGAGATTCCACCTTCAGGGAGCTATGCACCATTATTCCTAGATCCCTCTGTTCTACAGCATTCTTCAATGCCCTACCATTTACCATGTATGTCCTATTTTGATTATTCCTACCAAAATGTAGCACCTCACATTTTTCAGCATTAAACTCCATCTGCCATCTTTCACCCCACTCTTCTAACTGGCCTAAATCTCTCTGCAAGCTTTGAAAACCTACTTCATTATCCACAGCATCACCTATCTTAGTATCATCCGCATACTTACTAATCCAATTTACCACTCCATCATCCAGATCATTAATATATATGACAAACAACATCTGGACCCAGTACAGATCCCTGAGGGACACCGCTATACACTGTCCTCCAATCTGACACACAGTTATCTACCACTACTCTCTGGCGTCTCCCATCCAGCCACTGCTGAATCCATTTTACTACTTCGATATTAATGCCTAACGATTGAACCTTCCTAACTAACCTTCCATGTGGAACCTTGTCAAAGGCCTTACTGATGTCCATATAGACAACAAACACCGCTTTACCCTCATCAACTTTACTAGTAACCTCATCAAAAAATGCAATAAGATTTGTCAAACATGACCTTCCACGCACAAATCCATGTTGACTGTTCCGAATCAGACCCTGTATGTCCAGATAATTATATATACCATCTCTAAGAATACTTTCCATCAATTTATCCACCACTGACGTCAAACTCACAGGCCGATAATTGCTAGGTTTACTCTTAGAACCCTTTTTAAACAATGGAACCACATAAGCAATACGCCAATCCTCTGGCACCATCCCCGTTTCTAATGACATTTGAAATATTCCTGTCAGAGCCCCTGCTATTTCCACACTAACTTCCCTCAAGGTCCTAGGGAATATTTTGTCTGGACCAGAGACTTATCCACTTTTATATTCCTTAAAAGCACTGGTATTTCTCTTCTTTAATCGTCATACTTTCCATAACTACCCTTCTTGTTTCCTTTACCTTGCACAATTCAATATCCTTCTCCTTAGTGAATACAGAAGAAAAGAAATTGTTCAAAATCTCCCCCTTCTCTTTTGGCTCTGCACATAGCTGTCCACTCTTATTCTGCAAGGGACCAATTTTATCCCTCACTATCCTTTTGCTATTTATATAACTGTAGAAACCCTTTGGATTTATTTTCACCTTACTTGCTAAAGCTGCCTCGTATCTTCTTTTAGCTTTTCTAATTTCTTTCTTCGGATTCTTTTTACATTCTTTATATTCCTCAAGCACCTCATTAACTCCAAGCTGCCTATATTTATTGTAAATCACTCTGTTTTTCTGAACCAAGTTTCCTATATCCCTTGAAAACCATGGCTCTCTCAAACTTTTAACTTTTCCTTTCAACCTAACAGGAACATAAAGATCCTGTACCCTCAAAATTTCACCTTTAAATGACCTCCATTTCTCTATTACATCCTTCCCATAAAACAAATTGTCCCAATCCACTCCTTCTAAATCCCTTCACATCTCCTCAAAGTTAGCCTTTCTCCAATCAAAAATCTCAGCCCTGGGGCCAGTCCTATCCTTCTCCATAATTATATTGAAACTAATGGTATATTGATCACTGGACCCGAAGTGCTCCCCAATACCTACCTCCGTCACCTGCCCTATCTCATTCCCTAACAGGAGATCCAACACTGCCCCTTCTCTAGTTGGTACCTCTATGTATGGCTGCAAAAGAATATCCTGCACACATTTTACAAACTCCAAACCATCCAACCCTTTTACAGAATGGGCTTCCCAGTCTATGTGTGGAAAATTAAAATATCCCACAATCACAACCTTGTGCTTACTACAAATATCTGCTATCTCTCTACAAATTTGCTCCTCCAGTTCTCGGTCCCCATTAAGTGGTCTATAATGCACCCCTATAAGCGTCACTACACCTTTTCTATTCCTCAATTCCACCCAAATAGCCTCCCTGGACGAGTCCACTAATCTATCCTGCCAGAGGACCGCTGTAATATTTTCTCTGACAATAATGCAACACCTCCCCCTCTTGCCCCTCCTATTCTATCACACCTGAAGCAACAAAATCCTGGAATATTTAGTTGCCAATCACACCCCTCCTGCAACGACGTTTCACTAATAGCTACAACATCATATTTCCAGGTATCAATCCATGCTCTAAGCTCATCCACCTTTCTTACAATGCTCCTAGCATCAAAATAGATGCATTTAAGAAACTCCCCACCTCTTACTCTCTTTTTATCCTTAATGGAGCAAACAACTTTATTATCTTTTTCTTCCTTGTCCCCTACATCTTTGGTCTGAGTGCTCCTGATCTCTGTCCCCTGCCTATCCTCTCTCACACACTGTCTACTAGCTTTCTCGATTTGTGAACTAACCTCCTCTCTCCTAGTCTCTTTAATTTGATTCCCACCCCCCCAACCATTCTAGTTTAAAGTCACCTCAGTGGCCCTCGCAAATCTCCCCACCAGGATATTTTTCCCCCAAGGATTCAAGTGTAACCCGTCCTTTTTGTACAGGTCACACCTGCGCCAAAAGAGGTCCCAGTGATCCAGAAACTTGAATCCCTGCCCCCTGCTCCAATCCCTCAGCCACGCATTTATCCTCCACCTCATTGCATTCCTACTCTCAGTGTCGCGCAGCACAGGCAGTAATCCCGAGATTACTACCTTTGTGGTCCTTTTTCTCAACTCCCTTCCTAACTCCCTATATTCTCCTTTCAGGACCTCTCCCCTTTTCCTACCTATGTCATTGGTACCTATATGTACCACGACCTCTGGTTCCTCTCCCTCCCATTTAACTATTTACGGTTCTATTACTATTTATTATTTATGGAGCAACTGTAACGAAAGCCAATTTCTCCCGGAATTAATAAAGTATGACTATGACTATGACTTAAGGATATTTTGGACGCGATCAGAAACATCCCGGACCCTGGCACCAGGGTGGCAAACTACCATGCGGGTCTCCGGACTGCGTCCACAGAATCGCCTATCTGACCCCCTAACTATCGAGTCCTCTATTACTACTGCCCTCCTCTTCCTTTCCCTACCCTTCTGAGCTACAGGGCTGAACTCTGTGCCGGAGGGACGGCCACTGTTGCTTCCCCCAGGTAAGCTTTCCCCACCTCCCCAACAGTACTCAAACAGGAGTACTTATTGTCAAGGGGCACAGCCACTGGGGTACGCTCTATTACTTGATTCTTCCTCTTCCCCCTCCTAGCCGTGTCCCAGTTGCTTCCGGTGGCCCCGGTGTGTCCATCCACCTGTAACTCCTCTCTATCAATTCCTCACTCTCCCTGACCAGACGAAAGTCATCGAGCTGCAGCTCCAGCTCCCTAACGCTGTCCCTTAGGAGCTGCATCTCGGCGCACCTGGCGCAGATGTGGACGTCCGGGAGGCTTGGAGACTCCAGGGGCTCCCACATCCGGCACCGAGGACAACAAGCTGTCCTCACACTCAAATGACAACAAAAAATGAATACCCAACCCTTTTCGCCTCGCCCGTTTCCACCTAAGCCTGTTGAGCCGAACCCCAAATGGAATAGTACTTTACTGGCCAGTTGGAGGAACAATGCATGTGATAAAAGAATGTAGAGGTATGTACGTCAGAAGGAAATCCCAAGAGTTGGGAAACATTGAAGGCGGAGTGAGAATGGGTAGATGGGAGAAGAAAGAGAGAACGACAAAGAAAGAAAACAGGCAAAGGCAGGTATGGACAGACAGGAATATTTAGATCGCCAGTGCGCGCGCGAGATCAGGGCCAATACGGGATCCCGAACCCATGTCTGGCATACCGACCCTGTTTGAGGACAGTGACCGCGATGAGGATTGGGCACCCATTGTATCCCCCACCTTATCAGGGACCGACTGCACCCAGTGCTCCCGAACCCCAATCCTCCCAGTACGCAGATACGCTGGCCGCTCGGGTAAAACAGCGGCGGCGGGGAAGGGGAGGCTCTCTATACCGTGAGAACCAGGAAGGGAATACCGAGAATTATTCCGAGATAGGAAGGGAAGAATCCAATAAAACCCCAGAGTTAATGGCTCCACAAAGACAATTGCCCACCCGAATGCTGCCACGAGCAGCCGAGGAGGGCAGCCCTCAGTAATTACTGTGTATGCACCCTGGAAGCCTCAAGAAATGATAATGATCATGAATCAGGCCCCAGTTAGAAAAGAACAACCAGCACAGTTTGCTCAGTGTGTCGGCAGTACTACACAAATGTACAATGCCACCCCGCAAGATTTGTTCCGTCTCTGCTGTATGATTCTCTCAGCTGGTGAGGGGCTGAAATGGAAAGCAGAATTAAGATACCAAACCTATCAGGAGTTACAGGCGGGAATCCATAATAAGAATGAACAGATAGACCAGATTATTCAAGCCTTGGAGAGGGCTCTCCAACAAGTGGTAAATATCACTAAAGTACTTGAATGCAAACCCAAACCTGGGAAATCTGGACCAGACTATCGGGAGCGATTTGTGGCGTGCTACAGCAGTTTCGCAGGAGACCAAGCCTTTAATTAATGGGAATTCGAACCCCTCCCCCCACCCAGTTTAATGCCTTACTGCTCCAATGCTTACGAATTAAGTTAGCCAACATGATTAAAACTAATAATATGGATTGGCCTGACAATGACCGAAATCGAATGCGACGAGCTTTGACGTATTACTGGGACCCGGCTTTCGAATCCCGATAAACCCCGAAGGGAACTAATAAAGGTGAATATGTTCAGCGGGAAGAAGGACGCGAGAGGGCTATATCTGGGGATCAGAACTGGGAACAAAAACCTACCAAGGGACAGGTGGGGACAACAACCTGTTTAGAAATTGACAAGCAAGGATGCATCCCACCGTGAGTACCACCCCTCAGGAAGTGCCCAATGTAATATTGCAAGTTGCTGCAATTCTAATTCCGTTTATGATTGATACGGGGACAACCACATCCACTCTCGATCAGGAAATAGTATGGAAAAGAGATTCCAGCTTTCAGACGCTACAATCACTCTGTCTGGGTTCGAAGGCACGGAACACACGTATTCACTTACCCAGCCACCGCGGCTGGAATTCCAGGAGGACCCAGTGTGAGGTTTCATTTACAGCCACCACCAGTTTGGGGTGTAATCTCGCAGAGTGAGACTTGCTCTGTCCGTTGGAAGTCGAGATTCTATGCACGGACAAGGGTATCACCCTGAGACTAGCGAACAACCGACAGCTTCCCCAGTTACCGACCCCTCCCCACCACGGTGGTGGGCACTTAATCCGGACTCCATTTCGTTTGAACCGCTTCTGCCAGAGGCAGACCCTCATGTGACTCTGTGCGATGATCCTACGGGGTGCTCAACTGAGGAAAGCTAATATTATGCACCCTTTGAGGGACAGAAGTTCCCAGTCACGGTGATTGTTAAAGGAAAAGAGGGCAGTGCATTACTGGCCAAAGTTTCGGATTTCCTTTGGCGAAAGACAGGACTGGTGGTTCCCCATACCACCGTTAGGGTTCACCCTGGGTTCAAGTCAAAGAGCCTAGGGTTCCTTGCCTACAGCCTGACGAAACAAGCCTCCAGCACCGAGGGAGAATGGCAAGACTTGGCCACAGGCCAACTCCAATACTGGAAGGAGTCGGAGGTGAAGACGGGACACCCTTTTAATATTGAACGAACCCAAGACGTTGTACCCCATCTCTAGGCAATTTCAGGCCATGAAGTCGGCCTCACCAACTGCCCCCCTGTCTGGATCACCGTGAAAGGACAGACTCTCCCACCCCCTCCGCAATACCTCCTCAAGCCCGAGGTAACGTTTTATGAGGATGGAAGCTCTTTTGTGGATCCAGCAGGGAAACGATGTTCTGGTTATGCGATAGTGATGGACAGTGACGTAATTGAGCAGGCCTCTTTTGAAACAGCTGTCTCCGCCCAGAAGGCTGAGCTGTTTGCTCTGACTCGTGCCTGTATCCTGCGAACGTTTACACAGACTTCCGTTGTACATTTGCAGTTACGGGATTCCTGACTTCCTCTGGCCACCCCATTAGTAATGCTACCTTTGTAAACAATTTACTCATCGCTCTACAACTACTTCGAGTTTTGGCTGTTTTTAAATGTGCAGCCCATACTGGGGAATCCGATGAGATATTTAAGAGCAATGCTAGGGATGATGCAGCAGCTGAGCAGACAGCCTTGAACCCCACACTTCTGATCCCCTCGGGAAATAAGCAGGCCTCTATTAGACGTGACCTACGGACGGGTATGCCAGATATGGGGGAAATGTGTACATTCTAGGGGGACGCCCCTGAAGGAGAGCGCAAACTATGGTCCCAAATGGGTTGCCACCTTGAACCTCAGACCTATTTATGGGTGACCTCTGTGGGACAGGTCTGTGTTCCCTCTGTGTTCTTACCTATTTTGATAGATTATGTACATAATTGTACACACCTGGGCAAGGAGGGAATGGTTAATACATTATTACAATCTTGGTGGCACCCTGATTTCCAGAAAGCAGCTGAAAAGCGAGCCACAGCATGTTTAATTTGTAAAAAAAACGAATGCTGGAAAGGGCATGTCTTGTGTTTCTGGAACTACCCCCTTGCCTGGTGGACCTTTTTCTTGTTTAAAACTTGATTTTATAGAACTACCTAGAGTACATTGTTATAAGTATTGCTTGGTGATTGTAGATGTTAAGTAGATGTATTTAGCAGATGAATTGAAGCTGTTCCTACAACTAATAATACCACTATGACTATTGTGAAAATATTGCTAAACTAAATAATTCCTTGCTCTGGACTTCCAGAAATGATAACCTCGGACAATGGGCCACATTTTGTTGCCAAAATAAATGAGGAAGTCTGAAAAGAACTTGCTATAAAACAACAGTTCCACTGCACCCATCATCCAAAAGCAGCTGGCATAGTTGAACGAGCCAATGGTACTTTGAAAGATAAGCTGGCCAAATTTACACAAGAAACTGGATTGACCTGGTTGAAGGCTTTACCCTTAGCCCTATTCCATTTGAGAATCAAGCCATCAAGTAAGACGGGGTTATCACCTGCAGAAATTATCTATGGGAAGCCTATGAGAACCCCATGAGGACCCCGACCTTGTTTGCTGCTCCTCCCGGAGAGCTTACCTGCAAAATTAGATATGCATACCTTGGGGGAGGAGATGGGAAAATACTTACGCAAATTAACTAAAACTCTCCAAAGCTTGCATTCACAGGCCTATCAGGAAGATAAAATCCAGCCCAAAGGTGATTATTCCATGATTGAGCCCGGAGATTTTGTCCTGATCAAGAACTGTGATTGAGGGGAAACTCTGACCTCGGTGCAGAGGACCATATCAGGTGTTACTGACCATTCCCATGGTTGCGAAACCAAAAGGGCAATCTCGGTGGATACACCAAACAGACTCCAAACGTGTTACTGAAGGAACTGAGTAGAAGGACTCTCTTGGATTAAAGGAAAATGTATTGGTTGATAGTGGTGTTTGTGCTAATGTCTTTGAGCGGGCACCCCAGCATCTGGGGGCCCCTGTGCAAACACCCTTCTGTCTCTCTGTCACACCTACACCAAACGGGTAGAACTAGGGGGCCTGTTGAGTTTGCGCTGAAATTCAGCAGCATGGTAAAACTATGACTCCAATGTCAGTAATCCCACTCAACTAGAGTGAGGAACTCTCAGCCTGGGCTTTCTCAGACAACACCCGGGGAAGTGAGGCGAGGAACTGTAGTCCAGTCAGAGGCAATGTTCCCTCTAATTTTTAGTAGTCATTGTGTGCAAAAATCTTATGTTGTGCAAATTTTTTTCCTGTGACAAAAGTACGTGCGCACTGAATGCACACATGGCACAGTTTATGTAGGTTTACAAAATATTTGACATAAAACTGCACAGAATAACAACAAAATAACATATATTTAAGTCACTCGGTTATTTTTTCTCTCTCCTGTCTTTGGCATTTACCCATTCTTTGTAAACTCTTTCTAGACTAATAGAACTTCCATCCAATTGATAGCTTTTGATTCTCACTAACATATCCAAATGACATTCAGCTAAACGGTTTCTCAGCTTGTTTTTGAGTTGATTCATTAGGCTAAAACCTCGCTTGCAGTTCGCAGTAGACTCAAGAAATGTTCCCCCAATGTCCATCAACTGTGCAAGGTCGCAAAACTGTTCATTGTGAAGTACAAATGCCACCATTTTAGCAAAGTTTGAAATCAGTTTGGATTTAATTTTTTCTTGCACGGAAAACTTGAAATCATTAAACTGTCTAACTATTACAGTATTTTCAGCTAGAAAATCATGATATTTTAGACATAAGGCATTGACTTGTTCTGGATAGTCTCCAGAAACTCGAACACATAACTTTTGCTTCGCCAGCTGTCAGAGTTAAACATACTTTTCCATATGTTCATTAATGCATTGAACAGAATGTAAAGAGTTATTCATTTTAACAGCTAAAAACACGCTGTCAAAAAGAACTTTGATCTCCTCTGGGTTTGATCGTTTTCGCTCTTGCTCATCTGCATTCAACCGTAACATGCGTAGCACTCCTGTAATGACGGGTTCTGTTGCCTGAGCTTTTGCACACCATCCAAATGCGATTTATTTGCCAAATGATGCTTCAAAAAGTCAAGTTTCCAAATATCATCCCACTTCTTTCCACTAGGAAATTCTCCAGCAACTTTCGCATCACGTCAACACAAACAGATAACTCCAGTTTCTGAATCATACATAAATATTTCTTGTAGCCGAATGTTCATGACCTCATGAGCTTTTGGTATATGAGTTCACCACTGTCAATCACCTTGGGTGGTGGGAGAGAGGGACAGGGTAATTAGAAAGTTTCCAGGATCAGTCATGTAATCGTGTAATATCATGTGTTCTTTGTAGGACTGTGGGATATGACCAGAACTTGAAATAACACAAGTGGAGAGAGACAAACTGAGCCACGTCACAGATTGAAGGCAAGCAGAAATAGCCCATTCTGATACAGTCAATTCAAATTCCTGATCCATGTTCAGTTTGAAGATCAGGAGTTGATACTTCAACTTCTGTTGAACCTCACTATAACAGTTGTTGCTATAGAAACTAAAATTATCTCATCTGAAGTGCTGTCCTTCACCCAACGGTATCCTTGGTACATTCTTTTACAGGTGCGAAGCAGCAAAGAATTTGTGTACAGGAATCTCAAACACAACAATACATCAGTTTTAATGTCTCTGTCCAGGTATTTAAGGAGTGACCAGATATTTCCTTTGTAACACCAATATATCTGTTGTTGATCCTAGGAGATGAAGAAGTGTCTCATCCCAGCTGGAAACATGCTTTGTGTCTGAAATGAAGTTTTCGGTTTGAACTCAGTGAGTCCACTGGAATTGGGGTGCTGAGAACACACCAGCATTTGTTGATTTGTTCCGCCCGTGGGAAGCAATTCATTCTGTCATCCAAGCTGATCGTACAACAGAAAATTTACAGCAGTGAGAAGCTGTTCACTTGATCCATCTGTAGGAAGAGATTCACTCAGAGCTGACAGGCAAACACACCAGTGAGTTCACAAGGGACAGAGACTGTTCAATTGTTCCATGTGTGGGAAGAGATTCACTCAATAATCTGATCTGCTGATGCATGTGTGAGCTCTCACTGTGAAGAGGCTGCTCATCTGTTCATCAGTCATCCCATCCGCAGACACACCAGTGAGCGCACAGAAGAGAGAGGTGGTTCACAAGCTCGGTCTGTGGGATTCAGTCAGTCATCCCACCCACAAACTACCGGTCACTTCATACTGGGGAGATGCTGTTTACCTGCTCAGACTGTGGGAAGAGATTCTCTCAGTCATCTGAACTGAAGGGCCATCAGGGAGTTCATAGTGGGGAGAGGCCGTTCACCTGCTCAGACTGTGGGAAGGGATCCACTCAGTCATCGCAACTGAAAGTACATCAACGAGTTCATTCTGGGGAGAAACCATTCACCTGCTCACATTGTGGAAAGGATTTCGCTCGATCATCTCACCTATAGGCACACCAGTCGATTCAAAGTGGGGAGAGGCCATTCACTTGCTCTGACTGTGGGAAGGGATTAACTCAATCATCTGACCTACAGGCACACCAGTCAGTTCACACTGGGGAGTGGCCATACACCTGTACATACTGTGGGAAGGGATTCACTCAATCATCTCAATTGAAGGTACATCAGCGAATTCACACTGGAGAGAGGCTGTTCACTTGCTCAGTCTGTGTGAAGGGATTCATTCAGTTATCTCAGCTACAGGCACACCAACGAGTTCACACTGGGGAGAAACCGTTCACCTGCTCAGTCTGTGGGAAGGGATTCATTCAGTCATCTTCTCTACTGGCACAGCAGCGAGTTCACACTGAGGAGAGACCGTTCATCTGCTCGGACTGTGGGAGGGGATTCACTCAGTCATATTCCCTACTGGCACATCAGCAAATTCACACTGGGAAGAGGCTATTTACCTGCTGAGGATGTAGGAGGGGATTCACTCAGTCATCTTAACTGCAGCTACATTGGCAAGTTCACACTAGAGAGATGCCATTCATCTGCTCAGACTGTGGGAAGGAATTCAAAGGTTCATTTCATTATCAGTGTATGTATCCAGTATACAGCTCCAGAGATTCATCTTGCCTACAAGACAAAAGAAAAACCATGGAAATCGTTGAAAGAGAAACATCGACCCCACCCCCCAACACAAAAAACCCCAACCCTTCCCTCACACAAAAACTAACAGATTGCCCATACTGAAAAACGGACACTAGAACGTCAAACTCCCAATCCCCTGCCTCTACATGGAAGGTTGAAATACAGGCTAACCACATGAAAAGACAGGTTTCAGCCTTACAGGATTTGCCTTCCCGGGTGGAGTCTCGGAAGTTGGTGCCCAAGTTCATTGGACCCTTCAAGGTTCTCAAGAAAGTGAACCTGGTGGCTTACACCTTGCAGCTCCCTAAGACCCTCAAGATCAATCCCACATTTCGCATTTCCAAATTAAAACCTGTAAACACTAATCCTTTAGCCCCCACTACCGTCAGTCCTGCTGCCACCAGGTTTGTCACTGAAGAACGGTTCCTCACTGGAAAAAGAATTCTGGATTCACGAACTGTTTGGAGTGTTCAGCAGCTCCTCACGGACTGGGACCGGAGGAGTGGTGCTGAGTTCATGAGAGAGACAGCTTGAATCCAGCTGTCATCGATGGCGATCAGCATAATCTCTAAGTAACCAAGGCCGTCAGGAGTTGGCCATAGGGGAGGGGTTCCTGTAACGACATGCAACCAACTGCGCCAGCCTGCAGGGTTTAGATGCTCTAACTCTCAGAATGTGGATAACTGGCCCCTCCTGCTAATTGCTGGCCATGTTTTAGAAACATAGAAAACCTACAGCACAATACAGGCCCTTAGGCCCACAATGCTGTGCTGAATATGTACTTACTTTAGAAATTACCTAGGGTTACTCATAGCGCTTTATTCTTCTAAGCTCCATGTACCTCCAGGATTTTCATATTTAAAGTATGAAGACATTGAGCTTATTGTTCGTCCAGACAACTCATACCAGCAGTCTCGACCTTTAAACACTCCTATACCTATGGCTCCATGGCATTGGCCAACCAAACCCTGGAGACATTTACATGTAGACTATGCAGGCCTGCTGGATAGTCACTGGATAGTTATCGATGTGCTTTCTAAATGGATCAAGGCCAAAACGGTGAAGACGTTGACCAGCCAGATGATGATAAACATTTTACGCACACTATTTTGTGTGCGTGGAATCCCCAGTTCTGTGATAATAGTTCCATGTTTCCAAGTGAGGAGTTCAAAGTATTCTTACAAGACAGTGGAGTTCGATTGCAACATTCACCCCTTATTACCCATCATCAAATGGTATGGGTGAAAGAGCTGTTCAGATTGTGAAGCAGGGAGTACAAAGGTTTAATGGGGACATACACAGCAGGATCAACTGGTCTTTGTTCATGTACCAAATAACCCCTCAAACTACCACAGCTTTCTCTTCATCTGAGCTACTGATGGGCTGCAGGTTGCATTTCCAATTAAATTTGTTGCACCTGGAAGTGGGAGACAGAGTAAGAGACAGATGAAAGACAATGAAAGTACAGGACAGTTCAAATAAGGAACATCAGTGGGAGATCCCATTTATTTTGACCCGAACCCTGAAAGCTGAAGGTGGATGAACGGAGTAATTGTGGTGAAAGAGGGACAACAAGTTACTTCAACACTTCAGGATGGTAGTGTATACCATCAACATCTAAATCCCATCAGGAGACGACCAAGTGAATCCCTCATTCTAGGATGAGCAAGTGAACAAGACAGGTTAGCATTGCAACCAACTGAAGCAGGATCCCCAGTTAAAAGCACTAGATCTGAACCAACACTCATTCCTGGGGCTTCTGGATTGTGCTGATCAGAACGGACCAGAAAACTGATGGAATATTATCAAGCAGGTTTCGCCTGAAAAACTAACAGGTGGAGAGATGTCCAATCCACCCAGTGACTGTTACCAGTCTGTCATATGATATAACAGGATCAGTCGATATTGTAGGCTTGTCCATCTAACAATTGATGTTTGACCTACTAATTCTGTGCGTGTGAGTGTGCTCATTGTTTCTGAGTGACTACCAGTCAAGCAGAACTACTTGGCTGCACTGGACATGAAACACGTTCTGTTCCAACCTCCAGGTTGTTCCTTACTTGTAACAGTACTAAGCAGAATATTTATAGAAGGCATCATACCTATTGTCAATCAGCTGGATGAGTGAGGAGTTCTTGTTAAGACACGCAGTGGGTCAAACTGTCCGGTCTGACCTGTCCAGAAGGTGAATGGCACTTGGAGACCAACGGTAGATTACAGGATCACTGAGTGGAGTGTATTGACAAGTTAACCTCTCTGGTGGCAGATTCATCAATGACCTTCAACACCCTCAACCCACCACACATGTTATCGATATGGCCAGTGGTTTCTGGTCGGTACCACTGGTGCCTGAATGTCAATCATAATTGGCTTTTATAGTCGTTGGTGAACCACAGGGACGTCACAGCAGTCCTACTGTCTACCACGGCCTTGAGACAACACCTAAGGGGCTTTCCAGGCACTGACTAAACTACCATACAACATGTGGATGATACCCTGATTGCCTCTGAGACCGCAGATCAGCATGAACATGATGTACTCTACCTACTCGATTTATCTGTCTTTGAAGGGACACAAAGCAAGTTTGGACAAGGCACATTTGCAACAAGAAGTGACTTACTTGGGACAGAAAATTTCCCAAAGCAAACAAGAAGTCACTGAGGATCGTTCAAAGGCCGTTATATCAGCAAAACCAATTGCAAGACATCAGTCCAGCAACTTTGATCATTTCTGTGTTTATACAACTACAATAGAGCATGGGTTGATTCAGATACTGAACTTAGCCAACCCCTCACTAGCCTGCTGAAATGTGACAAGTGTGAATTGGAGCAGAAGTTTTCTGTCAAAGGTGTAATTGATAAGAGAGAGGCCTTTAAAAGTGAAAACTTGAGAGTACAAAGCTTGTATCTGTCTGGCTGACAACCACATCTGCACCAGGTTTTCAAAAGATATTGAGGCCCAGGTTAAGAAAAAAAAACAGGTATAGACAGTCTGAACAAATGAGTTACCTATGGAGTATAAGAAATGCAAGAGAACACTTCAGAAAGAAATCAGGCTTAAAAATTAAGGCATGAGGTTGCCATAGCAGACAAGGTGATGGAGAATCCTAAGAGATTCATTCTGTAGATATGTTAAGAGCAAAAGGATTGCAAGGGACAAAGTTAGTCCTCTGGAAGATCAGAATGGTAATCTATGCATGGAACCAAATGAGATGGGGGGAGATTTAAATGGATTTTTTTGCGTCTGTATTTATTCAGGAGATGGGTACAGAGTCTACAGAAGTGAAGCAAAGTGGCATCAAGGTCATGGACCCTATGGAGATTACAAAGGAGGAGGTGTTTGCTTTCTTGAGGCAAATTAGGGTGGATAATTCACCAGGGCATGTGAAAGTGTTCCCAAGGACCCTATGGAAGGCAAGTGCAGAAATTGCAGGGGCCCTAGCAGAGATATTGAAATCATCTTTAGTGTCAGGTGTGGTACTGGAGGATTGGAGGATAGCTAATCTTGTTCCGCTGTTTAATAAAAGCTCTAAAAATAAACCGGGAAACTATAGGCCAGTAAGCCTGACATTAATAGTAGGAAAGTTATTGGAAGATATTCTAAAGGATCCAATCTTTGAGTATTTGCATAGATAGGGACTGATTTTAGAGCTTTAAAAATCTGTGCTTCGTAGTCGTATTTTCAGAGCATGACAAAGTTCAGAATTCATTAGCAAAGTCAAATAAAAATAAGGCAGGGACAAGCGAAGCTGCCATTATTGGAGTGCAGCAGTGTTGGAGTGGAGAGACTTTTGGCTTTGGCTCATCAGGCATGGACAACGTAAGTATCTGGTCAGCTTTTTCTTGTTCATTCTTCATCTATAAATGTATCGTTAGGGCAGTAAGAATGGCTCCAGGGGCTGAGTTATGTTCTTTGTGTGAGATATGGGAATTCTCGGAGGTCTGGGAATAACCACATCTGCACCAGGTGGACCAAGCTGCAGCTCCTCAGAGAATGCATTAAAGAACTGGAGCTGCACCTCGATGACCTTGGGTCATACAGGAGACTGCAGAGGTGATATATAGGATCTACAGTGAGGAAGTCACTCCGAGGTTACAGGAGGCAGGTGAATAGGCGACTGTCAGAAGAGGAAAGGGAAATAGGCAGCCCATACAGAGTGCCTCGCTTGCGCTTTTCTCAAGAACGAGAATACAGTATTAGATACTGTTGGGAACAACCTACCAGTGGGGAGCCGCAGAGATTTTGGTGCTGTAGCTCAGAAGGGAATGAGGCAAAGGGGGAATGTAGTGAAAATGGGAAATTCCATAGTTAAAGGAGTAGATAGGAGAGTCTGTGGATGCGATAGAGGGACCCAGATGGTGTGTTGCCTCCCAGGTGCCAGGGTCAGGGTTTGTGTACACAACATTCTAAAGGGGGAGGTTGAGCAGCCAGACAACTTGGTACATTTTGGTACTAATGGCATAGGAATGAAAAGAGAAGGGGCCCTAAAGAGGGAATTTAGAGAACTAGATAGAAAACTGAAAAGCAGAACCTCCAGGTAACAATCTCTGGATTGTCTATGCCATGCGCAATGATGACAAGAATAGGATGATTCGGCAAATGAATGAGTGGCTGAGGGACTGGTGCATGGGGTAGTGTTTCTGATTTATGGATCATTTGCATCTCTTCTGGGGAAGGTTTCACCTGTACAAACGTGATGAGTTACACCCAAACCCGAGGGGGACCAATATCCCTCCAGGTGGGTTTGCCAGAGCAGTTGTGGAGGGGTTAAACTAATTTATCAGGGAATGGAATTGGAGTGATCGGGCTGAAGAGGTAGTGTATAGTGAGACTGTCAGGAA
Source organism: Mobula birostris (assembly GCF_030028105.1). Taxonomy (NCBI): domain Eukaryota; kingdom Metazoa; phylum Chordata; class Chondrichthyes; order Myliobatiformes; family Myliobatidae; genus Mobula; species Mobula birostris. The sequence continues at coordinate 37,189,360 of NC_092380.1, read as the reverse complement.
GGACAGGCAGATGATGGGGCAAAATTGAAGAATCATGGAATACTACAGCACAGAAACAGGCCTTTCTGCTTACCTGTACCATATCCCCCCATTACCACTCCCATCCATGTACCTCCCCCCAATACCACTCCCACCCATGTACCTCCCCCCAATACCACTCCCATCCAAGTACCATATCCCCCCAATACCACTCCCATCCATGTACCTCCCCCCAATACCACTCCCATCCTTGTACCATATCCCCCAATACCACTCCCATCCATGTACCTCCCAATACCACTCCCATCCAAGTACCTCCCCCCAATGCCACTCCCATCCATCTACCTCCCCCCATTACCACTCCCATCCCTGTACCATATCCCCCAATACCACTCCCATCCATGTACTCCCCCCAATACCATTCCCATCCATGTACCTCCCCCCAATACCACTCCCATCCATGTACCTCCCCCCAATACCACTCCCATCCATGTACCATATCCCCCCAAAACCACTCCCATCCATGTACCTCCCCCCAATACCACTCCCATCAATGTACCTATGCAAACTTCTCTGAAGCAATCAAATCACATACACTAATTCCACTGGCAACTCATTCCACACTCCACCATCTGAGTGAAGAAGTTTCGCTGCATGTTCCCCCTTAAATATTTCACCTTTCACTCTTAAAGGTCATGGGTTTCTGCTTAACCCATTACCTCTAGTTGTAGTCTCACCCAACCTCCGTGGAAAAAGCCTGCTTGCCATTACCCAATCTATACCCCATCCACATAATTTTGTATACTTCTATAAAATATCCCCTCCAGTCTTCTAGGTTCAGGTGAAAAATACTTCTTTATCCTCATTAGATCATACGAATGTTCCACTTCTAATCTTCTTTCTGGATTTACATTTGACCAAGCTCTTAAGACTGAACCCACGTTCGCTGTCAGCACTGGAAGCTTGAAAAGTTCTAGTGATGTCAACTAGATTTGTCAATTATCCAATTCTTCGTTTCGAAGCATGTAGTTTAACATATCAATGAACATCATAATTGATCCAGTCTTAACTTTCCCAGAAGTGAAAATTGGAAATCACAGTATTGCTGTGATATTTTTGAAGTAACACTTACTTTGTAGTTTGTAATATTAGCTCAGTTTTTTTCGACAGTTGTACAACATTCTGTTTCACAAATTGAAAATTGGTAGTGTTTGCAATAGTACAAGGTCAAAAGCTTGACTTCTCTTAGCTCATCATCAGGAAATTTATTATCCAACTGGTTACACACTCATGGAGTGAACTGAATAATAAGCCCAGCTTCGACATCAGAACCTATAGGTGCAAGCAGATATTTCACTTTGTCACTCCAATAAAGGGTATCATCAAGATACTGTGACTGTAACTTGTTAATTTTTGCTTTTGCAAACTGCAGTGTTTCAGTCGTATTCAAACAGGTTTTCTGAAGGAATTTACCATTGCCAAAAGATTATTAAGGATAGTGAATGCTAATATTTTCAAAATTATGTTAACACTAGATGAAAGAAAATTCCAGCTGCATAGTTACAAAGGCCATGTGCACGGGAGAATTTCAGTTACTCTGCTCTCGTGCACCCATGCAGCTTGGTACCGTCTGCCTTCTTGATGTAGAATCGTCAGCAGATTTCCTTCCACTGTTTCTGTGACATCAGCAGACTTGGACATCGCACATCTTGGCCCCTCCTCATGCTCATTATCCAGTGAACAGCTGTGCCCAAGAACCAGTTACGTGGGTACTCCAAAAGTTACCTCCTTCCAGTCTGAAAATGACCCACTTATTCCAGCTACACACAAAACACCGGAGGATTCGACGGTTGAGGTAGCATCTGTGGAGAGGAATAGATAATTGATAAAATCATTGTGTTACCTTTGTTCATTGAGGAAATCACCTTTCTTCAACATTCTGTAGTTCTGACTCTCTGCCACTGAGACCATGTTTTGCTTCTATTCTCTCTGGGTACATAATAATGTACTGGGTAACAAGTGACTAGTATCATTCATACCACAAAAATGACAATTTGCAATGAAAAAGTGACAATTTGCAATAAGAAAGCCTAAATGCGTACTCTCGAGGTTCAATGGCATTGCTGACTCTGAGTCAAATGCCAGGATGGTCACAATAATCAGGAAGTCTCCAGAAGCAGAAAATTGTGGGCTCTTAGTAGGTCTGTGGGACATGATCAGAACTTGAAGTTATACTAACGCAGAGACAAACTGGGCCAGTCACAGGCAGAAATGACCCATTCTGATACAGAGAAGAAGGCAGATAATTTGATGTTGTTTCTGGATGCCTGAACTGTGTCCAGCTGGCACTGAGATGTTGTTCCTCCAAAGTGTGTTCAGTCTTGCTGTAACAGTCTGATGTCAGATGTCACCATAAAGACTAAAATTATTTTAGCTTTAATATTGTCTTTCACCCACTGACCTTCCTTTCAGTCTTTTTACAGCTCAACAGCACTTGAATGTGAAGGAGGAGACGGTTGAGAAGACAGCACATTAGTTGTGACATGTGGACATGCCCATGATCTGACCTGATCAATGGCCGTAGAGTTGATCTCACTGAGCTGCCATTCCTTGCTTCTCATTTTGGAAGGGATTCACCTGGCCACTGCACCTGTAGACACACCAGCAAGTTCATACTGGGGAGATGCCGTTCATCTGCTTCGTGTGTGGGATAGGATTCATTCAGTTACATGAGCTATTGAAACACCAGTGAGTTCACTCAGGTGAGCAGCTACACTTGGCTCATTTTGTCTCTTTCTATTAGTATAGCTTCACACCTGCTCTGGGTGTGGGCAGAAATCCATTTAGTTAAACCATTTTATGAGGATCCACAATATGTAGGTCAGCAAGGAAATTTACTCAGTCATCCCAGCTGCTGAAACACCAGCAACTTCACATCAGGAAGTTCAGATAAGGTTTGATGTGACTATCATAGTGGCTGAATCCTGTTGGAAATTCCTGACAGACTGTTAATGTCAGATTCTGCAGATATTGCAGCAGCTCATCACACCCGGGGGTGAGTCCTGGTCACTGAGCATTGGAGGGGTTTCTTCTGCTGATCTTAGACTTAAAACAGACTGGTATTTAATATTGTGGATCTGTGACAATAAATCAGTTCTATTTCAAATCCTGTGGCTCAGCTGCAACATTGGTCTCTGTCAGGCCAATGTACAGTTGGAGAGACCACTCAGTTCAGATGGTACCTGCTTCTGCAGTGCTTTTAAATCCATCTCTGCTGTTCACCTCTCACTCACCCTATAATGTCTGGTTGCAACTGGTCACCAGTCTGTGGGTGAAGACGTTTACCTTCAGTTTCCTCTGTGACACTGCAAACTGCAGAAGAAGATGAGCTTACTGGGGATTTGTCCCAAATATCCCTCGTTCCTCAGGTCTCTAAACCAAGAATGAATGTCATGGGCAGTTAAACTCTTTCTGCCTAGGTCTATTCAATATTTTGGGTAATTTTCACTGATTTCCAAGAGCTGTGCCTCACACAGCTGGGCTTTTGCAGTACAACACTCTCTGAAGTATGGTGGGTAAATTTTCGATGGAACAGGGTCAGAAACAAAAGCGAAGTCAGCATAAATCAAGGCTTCGGTGCTCCAGGTCCGGCGGGGGCTAGAGTTTACGGGGAATAGGAGGAGGAAATCAGGAAGATGAGGCTACAGTTGAAAGATCAGAAACATTTGGAAACTGAGTGAAAAGAGGTTTATGTTTGAAAAATGCTGGATGAACTCAGTGACTCAGGCAGCATCTGCAGAGGGGAATAAAGAGTTGACATTCACGCCTAGACTGTATTCCTCTGCTTAGATGCTGCCTGACGAGTCCCTGCAGCATTTTTTGTGCGTTGCTCCAGTTTCTTTGCATCTCCAGAATATCTTGTTGTATTTATATCTGGATTTGTGAGTTAAACTTGTTAACATGAGTTATATTGTTTGTGGGAGCCTGCTACGTTAAAGTAGTTCAGTTTTCTACATAAAAACATTGACTGCCTTTCGGGAATGTTGCTTTTAAGTGCTTGCCTTTAATGTCACTTTGCTTACCCCAAATCCGTGTGCTAGTTGCCGCCGGTAATACAGCGATCAAACGCGCATGTGTAAGAAACAAAGCTCGTTCCCGTAATTGGCGCATGCGCTGATTGGCAACAGACTGTAGAAGATCGGTAATAGGTAGGAGCGGGGTTCCGCGCGGGGATTTTATCAGCACCGGCGTCCACACCGCGACTGAGGAGCATTTGTTGCGAGCTCCGGACACACTGTGACTCCGCATCCCGGGACATTCCCGGTCCTTTCCCTCTCTCGCAGCCCCACGATCCGTTCGTGGGCCCCGGGCGCTTTCTGCTAACGGGGGAAGGGGCGGAGTCATTTCTCTGGCGCATGTGCATCGCCGGGGCCCTGACGGACAGAATCGGGTTTCAGTCACCGACCGATGTGAAATTTGTCTTTGCGGCAGCAGTACTTAAAAAAACGAATTACAGTATCTAGACTAAATAAAATAATAGTACAGAGTGTAGTGAGGCAGTTTGCAAACATCCTGTTTAAGATGGTGCCGAAGTTTGGCGACAGCTGACAGGCGGTTAAATGGCACTTTCCTGTGCGAACCTGTCACCGCGAGCGCGGGCGCGGCTCAGTCGAGGGACGAGTTGCAGAGCCCGTCCACCTAAATCCGGCGCAAAGTTGCATCGACCGAAGCGCCGAGCTGATTGAGAAAGGTCGAGAACGCCGCTAGGGTACAACCAGCGTATCGCTGACGGGGACCCGGGTCCTAGTGCGGGGGGCGACCCAGTGTTCGGACGATTTGAACGTCGGCCCAGAGGCGGGGTGTTGGCACCGGAGGCGAGGCGGAATGCTGCTGCTTGCTTTTACTGTTTGCATGATTTGTGTTTTTTCCCCTCTTTGTATATTGGGTCTTGGCCTTTTTTGATTGGGTTCTGTCCAGTTTCTTGCTTTGTGGCTGCCTGTAAACAACGAATCTCAAGGTTGTATAATTTATACATTCTTTGATAATAAATGTACTTTCAATCCTTTGAGGTCATATTCATGGTTCACTTTCCATTCAGAAATCCTCTGTTTCTGAATCTTTGAGTGTGTGCCTTCAGGCCCCTGTTACTCCTTCCTGATGGTAGCAATGAGAAGAGGGCATGTTCTGCGTGATTTAGTCTTAAGGACTAAAGATGGACGCTGCCTTTTTGACACATTGCTTCTTGAAGATGTACTGGATGCTGGGGAGGCTAGTGCCCATGATGGAGCTGAGTGAGTTTACAACTTTCTTCAGCTTCTTTCAATTCAGTGTAGTAGCACCCGCCCCCCCACTCCCCCCAACCAGCCAGTAAGAATGGTCTCCACAGTACATCTGTAGAAATTTGCAAGTGTCTTTGGTGACATACCAAATCTCCTCTAGCTCCTAATGAAATAAAACCACTGTCCTGCCTTCTTTGTAGCTGCATCAATATATTGGGCCCAGGGTAGATCCTCAGACAAATTGACACTCTGGAACTTGAAATTGATTACTCGTTCCAGTCTGATCCCTTTATGATGACTGGTGTGTGTTTCCTCGCCTTACCCTTTCTGAAGTCCACAATCAGTTATTTGGGCTTACTGGTGTTGAGTGCAAGTTGTTGCTGCAATACCAGTCAACCAACTGATATATCTTGTTCCTGTACATCTTCTTGGCACTATCTGAAATGTTGTCAAAAATAGATGCATTGACAGCAAATTTAGAGCTGGCATTTAAGCTGTGCCAAGCCACACAATCAGAGTTCAGAGGGTAGAGCAATGGGCTAAGCATACAGCCTGGCAGTGTGTCAGTGTTGATTGTCAGCAAACTGGAGAAGTATTACTGATCCGCACAGATTGTGGTCTTCTGAGAGAAGCTGAGGATCCAGTTACAGAAGGACGTATAAACACCTAGCTGTTGGGGCGTTTCAGTCAGAACTTTAGGAACAATTGTGTTAAATACTGAGCTGTAAATAGCATCCTGACATAAGTCCAAGTGATCCACAGTCACATGAAGAGCCAATGAGATCACATCTGCTGCAGACTTATTGTGGCAACTGCCAAATTGCAATGAGTCCAGGTCCTTACTGAGACAGGAGTTGATTGAGCCATGACCAACACTTCATCACTGTAGTGTTGATAGTGTTTAAGGCAGCACACTCTGCTCCTCTTGGTACTGGTATGATCGTTGTCCTTTTGAAGCAATGAGAGATTGAATCACAAACGAGAAAATCTACAGGTGCTAGAAATCAAAGTAATACACACAAAATGCTGGAGGAACTTAGGCCAGGTAGCATCTATGGACGAGTAGGTATTCAATGAAAAGTTTGCCTGGCCTGCTGAGTTCCTCCAGAATTTTGTGTGTATTACATTGAGAAATTGAAAATGTGTCTGAACACCCCCACTATTATGGTTGGCATAGGTTTTCAGAACCCTACCAGATACTCCATCATAGCCTGTCATGTTGTGGAGGGTTCACCCTCTTGAAAGACAGTCTGCTGTTGGTTCCTGTAAGGATTTTCTGGGTACAGAGGAAGCCATGGGTGATAATTCTAGTATTTTCCCCAGCATTCCATAGGGTGTGTTTGGAGGCAGAGGGAATGGGAATGTGCGGATCTGCCAGACTGCGAAGTTCTGGCTCTCTAAACCCAAGCTTTAGGAACTCAGAACAAAGGTATAGTTCCGAGTTAATCTCAGGTGAAGAGGCCACCTTCCAGTGAATGAAAATATCAGTTAGTGCTGTAAGGGAAAAATGAAAAAAATCCTTCCATCAGATTTCACCGTTGTTTTACCTTTTTCTCTGGATAATGATATCAAACACCTTTCTCCTGGGTAACAAGTGACCTGTAGCTTTCATATCACGAAGGTGCCACAATCCAATGGGAAAGACAACTGCCCTCCCCTTCATGTTCATTGTCATTACCATTGATGAGTTCACCTCTGTCACTCCTGGGGGGGTGGAGATCACAGTAATTAGAAAGTTTCAGCTGTTTTAATATCATGTGCTCTTTGTAGCGCTGTTGGACTTGACCAGAACTTGAAATAATATTAATGGAGAGAGACAAACTGAGCCATTTCACAAATTGAGGTCAGGCACGAATGGTCCATCCTGATACAGGCAGTGAAATAGAGAACTGGATGGTCAGTCCGGTCCTTGATCTGTACGCAGTTAGAAGATCAGGAATTGTTCCTCCGAGTTGGGTTGAACCTCGCTGTAACAATGTGATGTCAGACATCATCATCGAGACTAGAATGATCTCATCTGAAATGCTGTCCTTCACCCATTGATGTCTTTTGTAAATCTTTTTACAGGTTAGAAATGACAAAGAATCTGTGTACAGGAATCTCAAACACAACAACACGTCAGTTCCAATGTCTCTGTCAGGTATTTAAGGAGTGACCAGATGCTTCCTTTGTATCATCTTTTGTTGATCCTAGGAGATGAAGAAGTATCTCATCATAATTGGAAACATGCTTTGTGTCTGAAATTAAGTTTTCTGTTTTAACTCAGTGAGTCCACCGGAACTGCATGCTGAGAACTCAGCAGCATTTGTTGATCTGTTCTCTCTGCGGAAGCGATTAATTCTGTTATCCAAGCTGATAATACGACAGAAATTTCACAGCAGTGAGAAGCCATTCACTGAGAATGCCATTCGGTGAGAAGCCATTCTGTTTTGGAAGAGATTCACTCACTCAGCCAATCCGCAGACACACCAGTGAGTTTACGGGAAGAGAGACTGTTCACTAGTTCCATGTGTGGGAAGAGATTCACTCAGTAATCTGATCTGTTGACAGATGAACAAGCTCTTACTCTGAAAAGGCTGTCCACCTGTTCAGGCTGTGGGAAGTGATTCAGTCTGTCATCCTATCTGTAGACACACCAGTGAGCACACACGAGATGTAGCATTCACTTAGTCATCCCACCTACAGATACTCCAGTCAGTTCACACTGGAGAGAGGTCATTCACCTGTGTCGAGTGTGGGAAGGGATTCATTCGATCATCTGACCGACTGGCACACCAGTCAATTCACAGGGGGGGTGGGGGATGCTGTTCACCTGCGCAGACTGTGGGAAAGGATTCAATCAATCATCTGACTTATTGGCACACCAGTCAGTTCACACTGGGGAGAGGCCGTTCAACTGTTCAGAATGTGGGAAGGGATTCACTCGGTCATCTCAGTTGAAGGTACATCTGCGAATTCACACTGGGGAGAGACCGTTTATCTGCTCAGACTGTGGAAGGAGATTCACTCAGTCATCCCAACTGAAGGTACATCAGCGAGTTCACTCTGGGGAGAGGCCGTTCACCTGCTCCGAGTGTGGGAAGGGATTCACGCGATCATCTGACCTATTGGCTCACCGGTCAGTTCACAATGGGGAGAAAATGTTCACCTGCTCACACTGTGGAAAGGCATTTTCACAGTCATCCACCTTACTGAGACACCAGCGAGTGCACACTGGGGAGAAGCCGTTCACCTGCTCTGACTGTAGGAAGGGATTCACTCAGTTATCTAACCTACTGAGGCACCAGCGAGTTCACACTGGGGAGAAACCATTCACCTGCTCAGATTGTGGGAAGGGATTCACTCAGTCATCTTACCTGCTGTCGCATCAGCGAATTCACACTGGGGAGAAACCATTCACCTGTTCACATTGTGGGAAGGCATTCAGTCACTCACCTCACCTGAAGGAACATCAGCGAGTTCACACTGGAGAGAGGCCATTCACCTGCTCTGAATGTGGGAAGAGATTCATTCGATCATCTTACCTGAAGCAACATCAGCGAGTTCACACTGGAGAGAGGCCGTTCACCTGCTCTGAATGTGGGAAGGGATTCAGTCGATCATCTGACCTGAAGCAACATCTGCGAGTTCATTCTGGAGAGAGGCCGTTCACCTGCTCTGAATGTGGGAAGAGATTCACACACTCATCTCACCTGAAAGCACACCAGCGAGTTCACACTGGGGAGAAACCATTCACCTGCTCAGACTGTGGGAAGGGGTTCAGTCGAACATCTGACCTGAAGCAGCATCTGCGAATTCACACCGGAGAGAGGCCATTCACCTGCTCTGAATGTGGGAAGGGATTTTCTCAGTCAAGCAACCTCGTGGCGCACTACCGAGTTCACACTGGGGACAGGCTGTTCACCTGCTCAGACTGCGGGAAGGAATTCAATCATTCAGCCGACCTTCAGAAGCATTATGGAGTTCACACTGGGGAAAAAGTTTAAATCAGTTGCATGCTTGATATTTAACCATCACAGTTACCAAATCCAGAGACAAGTTCAAAAATGGCTGTTGGTGTCACACTCTGAAATTATTGCTGCTGCTCATTACACCCAGTTCTGCACCCTGGTCACTGGGATTGGGAGGAGTTTCTTCTGCTGTTGTTCACATTTAATGGGACTGGAGTTTAATATTCTGAATCTGTGACAAATAAATCAGTTCTATTTTAAACTCTGTCTCGGGTACTTAGTGAAACTACAACACACCCAGTGTACATTAGGGAGTCAACTACACCCAGCTGGTCCCGGCCAGTCTTTCTGTTCCACGACAGTCCTTCTAAATCTTTCCCTGCTGTTCACCTTTCGCTTTCCCTGTAGTGATGGCTTCCAATCAGTCACCACTCTAAAGTTTCCCTTGAATTTCCTGCATGACTTTCTGCAGATTGAAGAAGACGTGCTGACTGCAGTTATGTCTGTTGTTTGGGTCGAGGAAGAATGACATTGTTAGTTACCCACCTTATTCCCTGTCCACTTCAATGTTATGGGTTATTTTCACTTTTAAAGGGCAGTGTCTCACACAACGGAGATGTTGGAATACACCAGTGTGCTCTAAAGTCAAAAGCAGAACATGGAACATTTAAGTCAGACACCAGAGATGGGTCAGTACATGGCAGAGTTTCAGTCTCTGGACAGTGGGAGGTGTAAGAGGAAATGATGAGGTGCAGGGGAACAGAGGGGGTGGCAACAAATGACAGAGTAGCAGCATTTGGAAACTGACAGAAAAAAAATTAGGTTGATTTTTACTGCTGACATGCCCAATGTCTGTTGACATGGAGTATATTGCTTTGGAAACCTGTGTGTTAAACTGGCAGCTGAATTCTCCTAACAATATTGACTTGGTTGGTGCAATTTGGCAGCTGGGGAGGCAATACTTGTAAGTGCTTTCAATGGCACTGTTCTTACCCAGAAATCTGTGAGTTTAAGAATGTACCATCACTGAATCGAGTGTGCAGATGCCGAGAGTCCAAAGTTGTGCCAAAAGGTATGCATGGTTTCAGTAGACAAAAGGCTCCGGGAATGGGTTCACTAGTCCTCCCAGGCACAGCTGAGATCTTGCAATCCAAACTTAAGGATTTGCGAGTCGCATAAAAAATATAATTCTGACTTTATTAGGCATGAAGAACTTTTGATGTATTTTCAGGTTAAAAGTAGGTACATGATTTTGTACCAATTGATTTAGAACATTAGGATCAGGTCTGATGACAAGAACCAGCTGATGTCCATACCTCTAGCTAGTAGGAACAGTTGAGACTGAGGCCCAAGAGTAAACTGGGTTCAACTTCTAGTGAATTTAAATGTCAATTAGAGCTGCACAGGAAAACAAACTCTTTGTCACCTTCATTTCCTCCGCAGGTCACCTTTGTGAGGCCACTTTGTGAGTTCCCACTGTCAATCACCTCAGTATCAGTGATTAGAAAGTCTCCAGGAGCATCCATGTAAACACCATGTACTCCTGGTTGGCCCATCGTGATACAGACAGGGAATTTGATGCTGAGTCCAGATGCCTGAACTGTGACCCAATAGAAGTTGAGGATTTGTTCTCCCAATTTGTCACCATGTGAATGTCAGACATCACCTTGGCGTCTAAAAATATATCATCTGAAATACTGTCCTTCATCTATTGATACCTTTTGTAAACTTTTTACAGAGTACAAAAAGCTAGGCATTTGCGTATGGTAATCTCAAACAGTACATCTTATCAGTTCTGCTCTGAATGGCTGTTCACCAGCACTGGAATACCATATGGCATTGGAGATGCTAGATAATGTCGATAGACATCACCAGTTGTAGCAAGGAGAATCTAGACACGTATCTGGGACAACCCCTGCCCACTTGTCTTGTCTGCCCCTCCCTAAGACCTTTTTCTGGGGTAATACTCCACTATTCTTCAGCCCCGTCTCTGCAATAACCCCTTCATTCTTCCCACATCATCTGATGTCCCCTTTCCCCAATGCTCCACAGCCCCCATGTTTGGGATGACCCCCTTCCCTCTCCCACTCTGCCTTTAGGACACATTTTCCATCTCCTCCTTCCCACCTCTGTCCATGTGTCACTCATTTCACTCCCCTCTATAAGTACCTTGCCCCATTCCTTAGAAACCCCTCCCCCATGGCCTAGGGTGCCCCCTTCCCCCTGTCCTGTCCCCACAACTCCTTGAGTCTGTCCCTGGAAACTCTTTTCCCTTTCCCACCCTCCTTCTCTGGGATACACCATTCCCCAATTCCTGTCTCTGGGACACAACCTTTCCCTGCTCCCCTATCTCTAGAATGTCCCATGCCCCACCCTCCCTGTTTAGTCTCTGGGATAAATAATTTCCCTTCTGGCTTGGCACAGCACACTTATCCCCTAACCCGTCTCAGAGATGCCTATACCATTAGCCCCCGGTTTCTGTGAAGCTCCTTTTTCGCCCTGTTCATCCCATTTTCTCCCTCCACTATCTGGGACGCCAACTCCACCTCTTCCCAACAATGCTGTCTGTCTTAGGACATCTCCAAGTCTCTGGGACTTCCTGTGCACTCCCCCATCTCTGGGTCTCCTCTTTCTGGGTAACATCTCCCCTCACCTGTCTCCCTTTCACTGTGATACACGCTTCCCCATTGTCCTTCCCACATAATTTCCCTTCAATCATTCCCATTCCCCCATCCCTCGATTGACAGCTGCCCCTACCATTGGGTTACCCGTACACCTTTCACATTCTTGGGAAGTCTGCTTCCTCCCTAGCTAATCTCTGACATGCCTACTTTGCACCCAACCACCGTCTCTAAGAACAACTCTATCCTGTCCCTGTCTTTGAAACACTCTTACCCCATTCACTGGAATGCCTCCTGCCTCTATTTACTCACTTTCACTCCTACATCCCCATCTGCCCCTGACTCTGTGACACACCCTTTCTGCTCTAACCCCCATCCCTCACTGCCCCTTTCACCTCACCCCCACCTGTCTCTGGGATGTCCCCCTCCAATCTGTCGTTGGATTAAGCCTTCCCACCCACCTCAGGGACAATGTGTTTGTTATATACTATCCTCTCCTGGTCAGTGGATGCTTCTACTCACGTTTACTGCCTCCGTGATGCCCAGCTACCAACAACCTTCCCTACCCTGATTCTGAGACACCCTATCTAAGCCATCTTTGACACACACCCTTCCACATCCATCTCTGAATGAACCCCCCCCCCCCGCCTTTGGGAAGCCCATCTTCCTCCGCCTCACATGGCAGTGAGTAGTGAGGTAGATCGGCTGTGTGACGGATTTGCCAAAACAGCCTTCCAGTCAACATCAGTGAGATCGAGGAGTTGGTTGTGGACTTCAGGAAGTGGAGATTGGGGAAACACACACCAACCACTACACATCAGGGGATCAGTAGTGAACAATTTCACGTTCCTGGGTGTTAACATCTCTCAGATCAAAAACATGCAAATACCAAAGAAGCCCCCTCACTGGCCTAAAAGAAAATTGGCTCATTAGCCAGCTCTGTTATCAGCCACTGGACTCAGTAGTGAGAAAACCAATATATGTCTAGGGTCAGTAAGATTTGGGTCCCACCAGACAAGAAAGTTGGGATGTTTTGATTAACAGTACCCCAATGTGAATGCTGTGTAAATGCTGCCCATACACAATTATTGGTCGGCAAGAAATAACAGAACATACACCACGTACAATTATAAAGAAAGTGTATTTACTAATTTAGCTTTATTAAGAGAATTTTACCAGTTATTAAAAGAAAAAAATAAAAGGGCCATTGTAATTAAACCAGTCTAAATGTGCACATGTTGGAACTCAGATCTTCCATAATCTGGGTGTGTCCCTTATTCACAGCGCCAACCTCATCACTGATCTCCGGTAGGACTTCCCATCCTTTGGATCGCACCTTCCCATCGGATCGAATCCTATGACTGTCTCTCCTGATCTTCTCTTTGCATCTCCTGCCAAAAGACCGTGAACCCCACCAGTGCCTATCACAAATCCTCCCCGCCTAGCTTTCTCTGGAACCTTCTCCCATTCCTGGTTGGCTGACACAGCATTCATAAGTTGAATATCACAGCTCCTTATCTTTAACTAAAACCCAAACACTATCAGCAGGATACACTGCTTCTACAGAAAGCTACTAAATGAAATACCCTACAACATTAGCAGTAAAAATCTTAACCATGGCATTACCTTGTCCCCCCATCAACAATGATTACGTCCTCATGACTCTGAAATTTATCAAACCATTATTAATAACACAGTATCCAAAGGAATTTAATTTTAATATTCAAATGAAACAGCCTTAAACACAATCAATTGTTACAGCAATTACACAGCATTCGGTGAATAAATCCCAGATGAAAGCTGCTACAATGAAGCTCTGTCATTGTGTAGAAACTTGACTTGTTAGTCAGCTCTGCTAACAGCTGCTGGACTCAGTGGTGAGAAAGCTACCTTTCGCAAACAATATATGTCTAGGGTCGGTATGATTTGGGTTCCACCAAACAGGAAAGTTGGGATGTTTTGATTAACAGAACTCCAATTTGAGTAAGTGCTGTGTAAATACTGCCCATACACAATTATCTGTCGGCAAGAAATAACAGATTGTACACTGCATACAATTATGAAGAAAGTGTATTTCCTCATTTTAGCTTTATCAACCATTTATTAAGAGAAAACAAGGAAAAGAAAAAGAAGGCCCATTATAATTAAACCAGTCTAAATGTGCACATGTTGGAACTCATATCTTCTAAAATCTGGGTGTGTTTCTTACTCATGGAACCAGCTTCTCATCACCAATCTCCAGTAGGACTTCCCATAACCATATAACAATTACAGCATGGAAACAGGCCATCTCGGCCCTTCTAGTCCATGTCGAACTCTTACTCTCACCTAGTCCCACCTCCCTGCATTCAGCCCATAACCCTCCATTCCTTTCCTGTCCATATAGCTGTCCAGTTTAACTTTAAACGACAACATCGAACCTGCCTCAACCACTTCTGCTGGAAGCCCGTTGCACACAGCCAGCACCCCCTGAGCAAAGAAGTTCCCCCCCATGCTACCCCAAACCCCTGCCCCCAACTCTCAACTCATGTCCTCTTGTTTGAATCTTCCCCACTCTCAGTGGAAGAAGCCTATCCACGTCAACCCCATCCACCCCTTTCATAATCTGAAATACCTCCATCAAGTCCCCCCCAACCCTCCACGTTCCAAAGAACAAAGACCCAACCCGCTCAACCTCTTTCCGCAACCCAGGTAATGAAATCCAAGTAACATTCTAGTAAACCTTCTCTGTACTCTATCCTGCTGACATCCTTCCTATAATGCGGCGACCAAAACTGCACACAACATTCCAAACCAGGCCCCACCACTGCCCTGCACAACCCCAACACCACATCCCAACTCCTATACTCAATGCTCTGATTAATAAAGGCCAGCATACCACCTTGGATTCCTTTGGATTGCACCTTTCCATTGGATCAAATCCTATGGCTGTCTCTCCTGATCTTCTCTCTGCATCTCCTGCCAAAAGACGTCGAACCGCACCATGTCCATCACAAACCCTGTTTGCCCAGTTTCCTCTAGAATCTTCTATTCCACCATCCTGATTGGCTGACACAGATTCCTAAGTTGAAGTTGATCAGCAGCACACACTGCTTCTACAGAAGGCTATGAAGCAGGGCATTACACAAAGTAGGCACGACAGCTATATTTCACTAGGAGTTTTAGTATGTCACCAAAGCCTCGCAAATTTCTACAGATGTGCCATGGCAAACATTCTGACTGCATCACTGTCTGGTATGGAGGGGCCACTGCACAGGTGTGGAAGAAAATTCTGAATAAAGGTTTAAAATAACTGAGTTGTAAACACCTTGTACCTTCCTTTCATTAGCAATATGCCTACTGCTGGCCTTAGTGCTTAACACAGGTGTGTAAGCAAGATGAAGACAGTGAAGGTCATAAACTATAAGGAGGGCTCTGTGGGCTGTCATTTATGACAGTTAAAAATTGAGACTAGTTTTCCTTCACCTGTCTGGTATGAACAGGGTGGCAGGGAAGAGAAGTGTGCACAGTCACAATTACGACAGAGAAAGTACTCAGGAATCTGAATAGTCTAAGGATAGATAAATCTCTCGGACCAGATGGAATGCACCCTCGTGTTCTGAAGGAAGTAGCTGTGGAGATTGCGGAAACATTAGCAATGATCTTTCAAAAGTCGATAGATTCTGGCATGGTTCTGGAGGACTGGAAGATTGCAAATATCACTCTGCTATTTTAGAAGGGGGCAAGGAAGCAAAAAGGAGATTATAGACCTGTTAGCTTGACATCGGTGGTTGGGAAGTTGTTGGAGTCGATTTTCAAGGATGAGGTTACGGAGTACCTGGAGGCATATGACAAGATAGGCAGAACTCAGCATGGTTTCCTTAAAGGAAAATCCTGCCTGACAAACCTATACAATTTTTTGTGGAAATTACAAGCAGGCTAGACAAGGGAGATGCAGTGGATGTTGTATATTTGGATTTTCAGAAGGCCTTTGACAAGGTGCCACACATGAGGCTGCTTAACAAGATAAGAGCCCATGGAATTATGGGAAAGTTACATACGTGGATAGGGCGATGGCTGATTGGCAGGAAACAGAGAGTGGGAATAAAGGGATCCTATTCTGGTTGGCTGCCGGTTACCAGTGGTGTTGTGTTCCACAGGGGTCCGTGTTGGGGCCGCTTCTTTTTATGTTGTACATCAACGATTTGGATTATGGAATAGATGGCTTTGTGGCTAAGTTTCCGATGATACAAAGATAGGTGGAGGGGCCGGTAGTGCTGAGGAAACAGAGTCTGCAGAGAGACTTGATAGATTGGAAGAATGGGCAAAGAGTGGCAAATGAAATACAATGTTGGAAAGTGTATGGTTTTGCACTTTGGCAAAAGAAATAAACGGGCAGACTATTATTTAAATAGGGAGAGAATTCAAAGTTCTGAGATGCATTAGGACTTGGGAGTCCTCGTGCAGGATACCCTTAAGGTTAACCTCCAGGTTGAGTTGGTGGTGAAGAAGGCGAATGCAATGTTGGCATTTATTTCTAGAGGAGTAGAGTATAGGAGCAGGGATGTGATGTTGAGGCTCTATAAGGCACTGGTAAGACCTCACTTGGAGTACTGTGGGCGGTTTCGGGCTCCTTATTTAAGAAAGGATGTGCTGACATTGGAGAGGGTACAGAGAAGATTCACTAGAATGATTCCGTGAATGAGAGGGTTAACATATGAGGAACGTTTGTCCACTCTTAGACTGTATTCCTTGGAGTTTAGAAGAATGAGGGGGGACCTCATAGAAACATTTCGAATGTTGAAAGGCATGGACAGAGTGGATGTGGCAAAGTTGTTTGCCATGATGGGGGAGTCTAGTACGAGAGGGCATGACTTAAGGATTGAAACGCGCCCATTCAGAACAGAGATGTGAAGAAATTTTTTTAGCCAGAGGGTGGTGAAACTGGAATTTGTTGCCACGGGCGGCAGTGGAGGCAAAGTCATTGGGTGTATTTAAGGCAGAGATTGATAGGTATCTGAGGATTCAGATCGTTATGGTGGGAAGGCGGGGGAGTGGGACTAAATAGGAGAATGGATCAGCTCATGATGAAATGGCCGACTTCTGCTCCTTTGTCTGATGTCCAACATATAAAAGAAATTATTAGATTAGATTATGAGGACACGCAGTCTTCTTTTATTGTCATTTAGTAATGCATGCATTAAGAAATGATAAAATATTCCTCTGGTGTGATATCACAGAAACACAGGACAGACCAAGACTGAAAAACTGACAAAAACCACATAATTATAACATATAGTTACAACAGTGCAACAATACCATAACTTGATGAAGAATAGGCCATGGCACAGTAAAAAAGTTCAAAGTCTCTCGAAATTCCCACATCTCAGGCAGACGGGAGAAGGAAGAAAACTCTCCCTGCAATGCCCGACCACAGTCCGACACTGAGTCGTCCGAAAACTTCGAGCTCCGATCAGCCCTCCGACACCAAGTACCGAGCACCATCTCTGCCGAACGCTTCGACCTCAGCCTCGGTCGCCAGCAGCAGGCAAAGCCATGGATTCTGGGGCCTTCCCTCTGGAGTTTCTCAATTGCACAGTAGCAGCAGCAGCGAACCGGGCATTTCAGAAAGTTCAAACAGGAATTCTGCAGATGCTGGAAATTCAGGGAACACACATCAAAGTTGCTGGTGAACGCAGCAGGCCAGGCAGCATCTCTAGGAAGAAGTACAGTTGACGTTTCAGGCCCAGACCCTTCGTCAGGACTAACTGAAGGAAGAGTTAATAAGAGATTTGAAAGTGGGAGGGGGAGGGGGAGGGGGAGATCCAAAATGATAGGAGAAGACAGGAGGGGGAGGGATGGAGCCAAGAGCTGGACAGGTGATTGGCAAAGGGGATACGAGAGGATCATGGGACAGGAGGCCCAGGGAGAAAGACAAAGGGGGGGGGAACCCAGAGGATGGGCAAGGGGTATAGTGGGAGGGACAGAGGGAGAAAAAAGAGAGTGAGAGAAAGAATGTGTGTATAAAAATAAATAACGGATGGGGTACAAGGGGGAGGTGGGGCATTAGCGGAAGTTTGAGAAGTCGATGTTCATGCCATCAGGTTGGAGGCTACCCAGACGGAATATAAGGTGTTGTTCCTCCAACCTGAGTGTGGCTTCATCTTTACAGTAGAGGAGGCCGTGGATAGACATGTCAGAATGGGAATTGGATGTAGAATTAAAATGTGTGGCTACTGGGAGATCCTGCTTTCTCTGGCGGACAGAGCGTAGGTGTTCAGCAAAGCGGTCTCCCAGTCTGCGTCAGGTCTCGCCAATATATAGAAGGCCACATTGAGAGCACCGGATGCAGTATATCACCCCAGCCGACTCACAGGTGAAGTGTCGCCTCACCTGGAAGGACTGTCTGGGGACCTGAATGGTGGTAAGGGAGGAAGTGTAAGGGTATGTGTAGCACTTGTTCCGCTTACAAGGATAAGTGCCAGGAGGGAGATCAGTGGGGAGGGATGGGGGGGACGAATGGACAAGGGAGTCGCGTAGGGAGCGATCCCTGCGGAAAGCAGAGAGGGGGGAGGGAAAGATGTGCTTAGTGGTGGAATCCCGTTGGAGGTGGCGGAAGTTACGGAGAATAATATGTTGGACCCGGAGGCTGGTGGGGTGGTAGGTGAGGACCAGACGAACCCTATTCCTAGTGGGGTGGCGGGAGGATGGAGTGAGAGCAGATGTACGTGAAATGGGGGAGATGCATTTGAGAGCAGAGTTGATAGTGGAGGAAGGGAAGCCCCTTTCTTTAAAAAAGGAGGACATCTCCCTCGTCCTGGAATGAAAAGCCTCATCCTGAGAGCAGATGCGGCAGAGATGGAGGAATTGTGAGAAGGGGATGGCATTTTTGCAAGAAACAGGGTGAGAAGAGGAATAGTCCAGATAGCTGTGAGAGTCAGTAGGCTTATAGTAGACATCAGTGGATAAGCTGTCTCCAGAGACAGAGACCGAAAGATCTAGAAAGGGGAGGGAGGTGTCGGAAATGGACCAGGTAAACTTGAGGGCAGGGTGAAAGTTGGAGGCAAAGTTAATAAAGTCAACGAGCTCAGCATGCGTGCAGGAAGCAGCGCCAATGCAGTCGTCGATGTAGCGAAGGAAAAGTGGAGGACAGATACCAGAATAGGCACGGAACATAGATTGTTCCACAAAGCCTACAAAAAGGCAGGCATAGCTAGGACCCATACGGGTGCCCATAGCTACACCTTTAGTTTGGAGGAAGTGGGAGGAGCCAAAGGAGAAATTATTAAGAGTAAGGACTAATTCCGCTAGACGGAGCAGAGTGGTGGTAGAGGGGAACTGATTAGGTCTGGAATCCAAAAAGAAGCGGAGAGCTTTGAGACCTTCCTGATGGGAGATGGAAGTATATAGGGACTGCACATCCACGGTGAAAATAAAGCGGTGGGGGCCAGGGAACTTAAAATCATTTAAAAGTTTAAGAGCGTGAGAAGTGTCACGAACATAGGTAGGAAGGGATTGAACAAGGGGGGATAAAACCGTGTCGAGGTATGCAGAAACGAGTTCAGTGGGGCAGGAGCAAGCTGAGACAATAGGTCTGCCAGGACAGGCAGGTTTGTGGATCTTGGGTAGGAGGTAGAAACGGGAAGTGCGAGGTGTGGGAACTATAAGGTTGGTAGCAGTGGATGGGAGATCCCCTGAGCGGATAAAGTCGGTGATGGTGTGGGAGACAATGGCCTGGTGCTCCTTAGTGGGGTCACGATCGAGGGGTAAATAAGAGGAGGTATCCGCGAGTTGTCACTGTGCCTCGGCAAGGTAGAGGTCAGTACGTCAGACTACAACAGCACCCCCCCTTATCGGCGGGTTTAATAATAAGATTAGGATTAGTGCGGAGGGAGTGGAGAGCAGAGCGTTCGGAAGGAGTGAGGTTGGAATGGGGACAAGGTGCGGTGAAGTCGAGACGGTTGATGTCCCGTCGGCAATTAGCGATAAAGAGATCCAGAGCAGATAGAAGACCAGAGCGGGGTGTCCATGAAGAGGAGGAGGGTTGAAGACGGGAGAAGGGGTCATCGGTGGGGGTGGAAGAGTCCTTGCCGAAGTAGGCTCGGAGACGGAGATGGCGGAAGAAGAGTTCCGCATCATGGCGAACACGGAACTCGCTGAGGTGTGGGCGAAGGGGGACAAAGGTGAGGCCCTTACTGAGGGCAGAGCATTCTGCCTCCGACAGTTGAAGGTCGAAGGGGATGGTAAAGACCCGGCACAGATGAGAGCTGGGATAAGAGGGGGGAGGCTGGGGGTGTCAATGGAGAGGGGAGGGTCGGGGTGAGAGGAAGATGGAGCCTCTGAGGACTCAGGAGCTGACGATGGGATCTGAAGGAGACGGGATTGCAGGGTATTGGTGGGGGAAGGGGAGACGGGAGTCACAACAGCAGCACATAAAGACCCGGCCGGAGTCGCAGTTGGTGGTTGCGCAATTGCTTTGAAGGTGTCCATGGTCGTTGCTGGAGTCCGGGTTTTGGATATGCCCTGAGGTGTTGGAGCCGGTGAGATCAATGGCAGATGCCGCAATCTGAAGTTCATGCCTGCTAGTTTCATGGCCAGCAGGCTCTGGAGTCCGTAGATGTAGGATCTTGCGATCTTTGCCTAACATGACAAAGTCAAAAAAACGACGCAGGCGTGAATCCGACGGAGGATGAAATAACGGGTAGGACCATTACAGACGGCGAAGAAAGTGTCCCGAAGGTGTGGAAGGGTCTGGGATAGGGACACCAAATACCTCCTCATGGCGGAGGGAGTTGCCTTCAGAGCTTGACAGGGGAAGCGGCGAGAGGCAGAGTCAATAAAATGTGAGTACCTGGGATCCTCAGAAGGTCCAAATTGAGAGAACCATAGAACCATAGAAACTCCAGCACAGAAAAAGGCCCTTTGGCCCTTCTTGGCTGTGCCGAACCATTTTCTGCCTAGTTCCACTGACCTGCACAGGGACCATATCCCTCCATACACCACCCATCCATGTATCTGTCCAATTTATTCTTAAATGTTAAAAAAAAACCCGCATTTACCACCTCGTCTGGCAGCTCATTCCATACTCCCACCACTCTCTGTGTGAAGAAGCCCCCCCTAATGTTCCCTTTAAACTTTTCCCCCCTCACCCTTAACCCACGTCCTCTGGTTTTTTTCTCCCCTTGCCTCAGTGGAAAAAGCCTGCTTGCATTCACTCTATCTATACCCATCATAATTTTATATACCTCTATCAAATCTCCCCTCATTCTTCTACGCTCCAGGGAATAAAGTCCTAACCTATTCAACCTTTCTCTGTAACTGAGTTTCTCAAGTCCCGGCAACATCCTTGTAAACCTTCTCTGCACTTTTTCAACCTTATTTATATCCTTCCTGTAATTTGGTGATCAAAACTGAACACAATACTCCAGATTCAGCCTCACCAATGCCTTATACAACCTCATCATAACATTCCAGCTCTTATACTCAATACTTCGATTAATAAAGGCCAATGTACCAAAAGCTCTCTTTACAACCCTATCTACCTGTGACAACACTTTCAGGGAATTTTGTATCTGTTCTACTGCACTCCTCAGTGCCTTACCATTAACCCTGTATGTTCTACATTGGTTTGTCCTTCCAACGTGCAATACCTCACACTTGTCAGTATTAAGCTCCATCTGCCATTTTTCAGCCCATTTTTCCAGCTGGTCCAAGGCCCTCTGCAGGCTCTGAAAACCTTCCTCACTGTCTACTACACCTCCAATCTTTGTATCATCAGCAAACTTGCTGATCCAATTTACCACATTATCATCCAGATCATTGATATAGATGACAAATAATAATAGACCCAGCACTGATCCCTGTGGCACACCACTAGTCACAGGCCTCCACTCAGAGAAGCAATTCTCTACCACCACTCTCTGGCTTCTTCCATCGAGCCAATGTCTAATCCAATTTACCACCTCTCCATGTATACCTAGCGACTGAATTTTCCTAACTAACCTCCCATGCGGGACCTTGTCAAAGGCCTTACTGAAGTCCATGTAGACAATATCCACTGCCTTCCCTTCATCCACTTTCCTGGTAACCTACTCGAAAAACTCCAACAGATTGGTCAAACATGACCTACCACGCACAAAGCCATGTTGACTCTCCCTAATAAGCCCCTGTCTATCCAAATGCTTGTAGATTCTGTCTCTTAGTACTCCCTCCAATAACTTACCTACTACTGACGTTAAACTCACCGGCCTATAATTTCCCGGATTACTTTTCGATCCTTTTTTAAACAACGGAACAACATGAGCCACTCTCCAATCCTCCGGCACTTCACCCGTAGACAGCGACATTTTAAATATTTCTGCCAGAGCCCCCACAATTTCAACACTAGTCTCCTTCAAGGTCCGAGGGAACACTCTGTCAGGTCCCGGGGATTTATCCACTTTAATTTTCCTCAAGACAGCAAGCACCTCCTCCTTTTCAATCTGTACAGTTTCCATGGTCTCACTACTCGATTCCCTCAATTCCATAGATTTCATGCCAGCTTCCTTAGTAAATACAGACGCAAAAAACCTATGTAAGATCTCCCCCATTTCCTTTGGTTCCGCACAAAGCCGACCACTCTGATCTTCAAGAGGACCAATTTTATCCCTTACAATCCTTTTGCTCTTAATATACTTGTAAAAGCTCTTTGGATTATCCTTCACTTTGACTGCCAAGGCAACCTCATGTCTTCTTTTTGCCCTCCTGATTTCTTTCTTAAGTATTTTCTTGCACTTCTTATACTCCTCAAGCACCTGATGTATCCCTTGTTTCCTATACATTTCATACAACTCCCTCTTCTTCTTTATCAGAGTTGCAATATCCCTTGAGAACCAAGGTTCCTTATTCCTATTCAATTTGCCTTTAATCCTGACAGGAACATACAAACTCTGCACTCTCAAAATTTCCCCTTTGAAGGCTTCCCACCTACCAATCACATCTTTGCCAAAGAACAACCTGTCCCAATCCATGCTTTTTAGATCCTTTCTCATTTCTTCAAATTTGGCCTTCTTCCAGTTGAGAACCTCAACCCTAGGACCAGATCTATCCTTGTCCATGATCAAATTGAAACTAATGGTGTTATGATCACTGGAACCAAAGTGCTCCCCTACACAGACTTCTGTCACTTGCCCTAATTCGTTTCCTAACAGGAGATCCAATATTGCATCCCCTCTAGTTGGTCCCTCTATATACTGATTTAGAAAACTTTCCTGAACACATTTTACAAACTCTAAACCATCTAGACCCCTAACAGTATGGGAGTCCCAATCAATGTATGGAAAATTAAAATCCCCTACCACCACAACTTTATGTTTCCTGCAGTTGCCTGCTATCTCTCTGCAGATGTGCTGTTCCAAGTCTTGTTAACTATTGGGTGGTCTGTAATACAATCCCACTAATGTGGCCATACCCTACACGAGGCTCGGAAACGAATCCTAAAGCCAACTGGAGTAAGTTGGCGACGGAGGCACGTTCCAAGAAAGGATATATGGCTGTGATAGCGAGTCTGAGTCAAAATGTGGTCGAAAAGTTTAAGAGCCGAAGAAATTACAGATGGGGAGCAGTGAGAAATGGTTTCACTGAACTCCCGTCGAAGAGAGGATCTAAACTTCTTCAGTGTAGGCATCACCGGAAGAGGCTTTGCAGTAGTGAATTTTAAAAACGCAAACAACAGGAATTCTGCAGATGCTGGAAATTCAAGCAACACACATCAAAGTTGCTGGTGAACGCAGCAGGCCAGACAGCATCTCTAGGATGAGGTACAGTCGATTTTCAGGCCAAGACCCTTCGTCAGGACTAACTGAAGGAAGAGTTAGTAAGAGATTTGAAAGTGGGAGGGGGTGGGGGAGATCCAAAATGATAGGAGAAGACAGGAGGGGGAGGGATGGAGCCAAGAGCTGGACAGGTGATTGGCAAAGGGGATATGAGAGGATCATGGGACAGGAGGCCCAGGGAGAAAGACAAAGCGGGGGGGAACCCAGAGGATGGGCAAGGGGTATAGTGGGAGGGACAGAGGGAGAAAAAGGAGAGTGAGAGAAAGAATGTGTGTATAAAAATAAATAACAGATGGGGTACAAGGGGGAGGTGGGGCATTAGCGGAAGTTAGAGAAGTCGATGTTCATGCCATCAGGTTGGAGGCTACCCAGACGGAATATAAGGTGTTGTTCCTCCAATCTGAGTGTGGCTTCATCTTTACAGTAGAGGAAGCCGTGGATAGACATGTCAGAATGGGAATTGGATGTGGAATTAAAATGTGTGGCTACTGGGAGATCCTGCTTTCTCTGGCGGACAGAGCGTAGGTGTTCAGCAAAGCGGTCTCCCAGTCTGCGTCGGGTTTTGCCAATATATAGAAGGCCACATCGAGAGCGCCGGACGCAGTACATCACCCCAGCCGACTCACAGGTGAAGTGTCGCCTCACCTGGAAGGACTGTCTGGGGCCCTGAATGGTGGTAAGGGAGGAAGTGTAAGGGCATGTGTAGCACTTGTTCCGCTTACAAGGATAAGTGCCAGGAGGGAGATCAGTGGGGAGGGATTTTTTTCAGAAATTTCTCCAGATTATACTTTTATACTTTAATGACTTACTAGATCTAAGGATTAAATGAACCTATATATCATAAATAAGCATGCCATTTGGCCTGGGCTCTCAGCATGCTTGCAATAATCTATATTAGTTTCAAGGATGTTCTAACAACCTATGTCTGTGTTACGGACAGAAAAGAGACTGTCTCTGGCATTTTTGTGGGAATTGATAAGATGCACAGGATTGACTTTGTTTAAACTTTGACTGATTTAATTGACTTTCTGTGTGCATGAATAAAAAAGCTGTGACTATTGTTCTGTGGAAGACTTGGCAATCTCATCGTTAGAGAGGGACTCTTCCCTTATTCATGAATAAAGATATTCTCTAGTCACTTCAAAGTCTATGTCCAATTCATTAGCGACCAACTTTAATTGAATTTTCTTAGCAAATAAATTTTCCTAAAACAGGATTGGAAGACACTCAGAAAGCTCCATCATAAGCACCTGCCTCCCCAGCATCAAGTACACGTTCAAAATGTGTTGCCTCAAGATGATAAGGACATGGATAGGAGGAGTATGGAGAACTGTGGTTTAGGTAGAAAAACATGTCTGCACAGATGAGATGGACTGAAGGATAAACTTCTGTGCTGCAGAATGGGTGAGGAGGCTGTCCAGTGACCATTCCTGTGCACAAAGCTCTCATCACTGAGCAGATATTGTCTTCTCATTCTCTTTTGCTTAGCCTGTCACTCAGCAAGTTCATTGCTTACAGGAAATCACAGAATCAGAGAAGGGACCCGACAGAGGGTTCCCCATTCTGTCTCAGTCTGATGATGGGGAAAGGCTCCCACTCCCAGAGAGTGACATGGGAATCTTTTGACATGGAATGATTTGACAAAATGCTGGAAGACGTTCTGGAGTTCGACATGATAAAAAAACACACTGAACTGAAAATCACCATGAAACATGGCAGACTTAATAACGTCAGTCAGTCAGATCTGAGTTAATAGAACATTGAACAGTATAGCACAGGTCAGGCCCTTTGGCCACAATGTTGTACCAACTTCTAACCTCCAAGATCAATCTAAATGTTCCCTCCTACATAGCCCAATATTTTTTATCATCCATGTGCCTGCCTGTCTAAGAGTCTCTTTACTGTTCTTAATGTATCTGCCTTGGACTCCACCTCTGGCAGGGGGTTCCACACACCAATACTCTGTGTAAAGAACTTAACTCCAACATTTCTGCCTCCCGCCCACCCCCACACCATACTTTCCTCCAATCACCTTAGAATTATACCACCCCCCCAATATTACCATTTCTACCCTGGGAAATATGCCTGACTATCCACTCGATCTCTGCCTCTTACTATCTTTTCCACCTCCATCACGTCAGCTCCCCCTACACTCCAAAGAGAAAAGCCCTAGCTCACTCAACCTGTCCTCATAATACGTGCCCTCTAATCTAGCCAGGTGCTGGTAACCACCTCTAATGCTTCCACATCCTTCTGATAGTGTGGTGCTCAGAACTGAACATTATGCTCCAAGCGTGGTCTAGCCAGGATTTTATAGAACTGCTGTGTACATACATCTATTGATACTTCTGGACACATCTTCAGTGATGTTCCTGGAATCATCCGGTGTTTCGGGTCTTTCAACATCATACAACCTCCTCCAGCTGACCCAACCGGGACTGATCAGACCCCAGCTTGTGTCCAGATGGCTAGCTACTTATGACTCCATGGTTCCCCTCTTTTGAGCCACAGCCATCTTGAGGCCCTTTCTGCTGCATCAGTGGTACTGCGGATGGCTCTCCTCTTCCTCTCTCCCTTGATGCCCAAAATGCTGAAGGCTGTAACTAAAGAACGGGCTACAAATTCTCCTACAACCAACCTCCACTGGGAGACAACTCGCTCTCCATCCAGCCTGCTGACAGTTACTGACCAGTCCTGTGTACTTGGAGAGCTTCCTTTCAAAGGCCTCTTCCAAGCTATCTTCCCATGGGACTGTCAGCTCCAGCAGCACCACTTGCTTAGTAGACTCAGACACTAGGACAATGTCTGGTCGCAGGGTGGTGGCTGCGATATGGTTGGGGAACTTCAGCTGCCCTTCGAGGTCCACCAACAGCCTACATTATGTCGCTACTCATGAACTCAATACCTGACTAAAGAAGGCCAACACTCCATACATCTTCTTAACCACCCTGTCAACTTGCGTGGAAACTTTGAGGGATCTATCTCTATACTTCCACACTGCTAAAAATCCCGTCATTAACTCAGTATTCTGCCTTCAAATTCATACTATTACTGCACTTTCTGATTGGAGAAGCTTATGTGAACAGCAGGGGGTGTAATATTACCATGACAGAAACCTATGTAAACATTACACTGTGGTTTACAAATCCCTCTGGCCTCTTCTCTCTCACCTCCCTATGAAGACCCTCCTTCCTCCCTCTCTCCTATGGCCTACTCTCCTCTCCTATCACATTCTTCCCTCTCCAGCCTTTTATTTTTCTCACTCACCTGACTTCACCACCTATCACCTTCTAGCTATCGTCCTTCCCCTCCATCTCTTTATTCAGGTGTCCTCCCATTCCTTTTCAGCCCTGAAGAGTGTCAGCCTGAAAAATCAGCTGTTTATTCATTTCCATAGATGGCGACCTGACATAGAAACATAGAAACATAGAAAATAGGTGCAGGAGTAGGCCATTCGGCCCTTCGAGCCTGCACTGCCATTTATTATGATCATGGCTGATCATCCAACTCAGAACCCTGCACCAGCCTTCCCTCCATACCCCCGATCCCCGTAGCCACAAGGGCCATATCTAACTCCCTCTTAAATATAGCCAATGAACTGGCATCAACTGTTTCCTGTGGCAGAGAATTCCACAGATTCACTACTCTCTGTGTGAAGAAGTTTTTCCTAATCTCAGTCCTAAAAGGCTTCCCCCTTATTCTCAAACTGTGACCCCTCGTTCTGGACTTCCCCAACATCGGGAACAATCTTCCTGCATCTAGCCTGTCCAATGCCTTTAGGAATTTATACGTTTCAATCAGATCCTCCCTCAATCTTCTAAATTCCAACGAGTACAAGCCCAGTTCATCCAGTCTTTCTTCATATGAAAGTCCTGCCATCCCAGGAATCAATCTGGTGAACCTTCTCTGTACTCCCTCTATGGCAAGGATGTCTTTCCTCAGATTAGGGGACCAAAACTGCACACAATACTCCAGGTGTGGTCTCACCAAGGCCTTGTACAACTGCAGTAGTACCTCCCTGCTCCTGTACTCAAATCCTCTCACTATAAATGCCAGCATACCATTCTCCTTTTTCACCGCCTGCTGTACCTGCATGCCCACTTCCAATGACTGGTGTATAATGACACCCAGGTCTCGTTGCACCTCCCCTTTTCCTAACCGGCCACCATTCAGATAATAATCTGTTTTCCTATTTTTGCCACCAAAGTGGATAACTTCACATTTATCCACATTAAATTGCATCTGCCATGAATATGCCCACTCACCCAACCTATCCAAGTCACCCTGCATCCTCTTAGCATCCTCCTCACAGCTAACACTGCCGCCCAGCTTCGTGTCATCCGCAAACTTGGAGATGCTGCATTTAATTCCCTCATCCAAGTCATTAATATATATTGTAAACAACTGGGGTCCCAGCACTGAGCCTTGCGGTACCCCACTAGTCACTGCCTGCCATTCTGAAAAGGTCCCGTTTATTTCCACTCTTTGCTTTCTGTCTGCTAACCAATTCTCTATCCACATCAATACCTTACCCCCAATACCGTGCGCTTTAAGTTTGCACACTAATCTCCTGTGTGGGACCTTGTCAAAAGCCTTTTGAAAATCCAAATATACCACATCCACTGGTTCTCCCCTATCCACTCTACTAGTTACATCCTCAAAAAATTCTATGAGATTTGTCAGACATGATTTTCCTTTCACAAATCCATGCTGACTTTGTCCGATGATTTCACCGCTTTCCAAATGTGCTGTTATCACATCTTTGATAACTGACTCCAGCAGTTTCCCCACCACCGACATTAGGCTAACCGGTCTGACTGCTGAGTTCCTACAGCATTTTGTGTGTGAAACATTTGCCCCTCTCACCTTATCTCCTTACCTGTCCATCTCCTCCCTCAGGTGCTCCTCCCCCTTTCCTTTCTTCCATGAAATCCACTGAGATCAAGTTGCTGAGAACACATCCAGTGTACATCAACTATACCCAGCTGATCCCTGCCAGTATTTCATGGCATGAAGGACAGATTAGCAATGTTTGGAAGTTGATTGACAGTGAAAAATAAATTAGGTTTACTTTGACTGCTGACATACAATGTCTGTCAAGACACACTTGTGTTCGGTGGAGAAAAAGCTCTGGAAATGGGTGCACTGGATCTCCCAGGCACAGCTGAGATCTTGCTATCTAAAGCTAAGTATTTAGGACTTGGATGAAAAATATAGTAAATATAGTTCCAAATTTGTCTCACATGAAGAAATTATAATGTATCTTTCAGACGAGTAAATAAGCAATTTTCTACCAATTGAAATGGAGCATTGAGAATCAGGGCTGGTGTCCACATCAGATATCCATACCTCAGTAGCTAATGGGAGTAGTTCTGATTGAGGCCTCAAAGAAAGAACTGGGTCCGATTTCCATTGAATTAAAATATCAATTTGAGCTCCACAAGATAAATAAACTGCTTGTGTCACTTTTGGTTCTTCAGCAGATCGCCTCGTGAGACCATTGTTTCTTCTGTTCAGTTACGGTATACAATGATAACAAACACCTATCATATCAAGAGACCTGTTGCACTCAGACCACAAAAGCTCCACACATTAACAGTCTTCCACGAGAACGCCCAGTCGTCTGCTTTTGACATTCATTGGTATTGTCATTGCTGAGTTCACCCCCATCAGTCACTTCAAGGTCACAGTGATCAGAAAGTCTCCAGGACCAGTCGTGTAAATACTGTGACAATTTTTGTAAACTTTGTACATGGTAGAAATGACAAAAGACAAGTATGGCAATCTCAAACACAACAATTCATCAGTCCTACTCTGAATGTCAGTTCTCCAGCACTTGAATACCATTGACCTTTGAATGTGGCGTTGGAGATACTAGATTGTATCTAGGTACTGTAGATACCACACCAGACATACAATGAGAACTTGTACACATGTCTGTGTGAGGGTGAGATTTGGATGAAGCTAGCTGGAGATAAATTGTCTTCAAGTTATTGAAGGAGTGAACAATTTTTTCCTGTGTAACACCATCATACCAGTTGTTGATCCTTCAAAAACAATGCATATCTCATGTTTGAAACGTTTGTCTACTTTGTGTCTGAAATGAAGTTTTCTGTTTTAACTTCTCATTGACACCCATTGGATCCAGAGCCCTGACAACACTTCAGCATAACTTCACCAGAGATCAGATGTTCAACTGCTTGAATTGCGGGAGGAATTCACTACTTGATCTGATCTGACGATGCACTAAGAGAGCACACAGGGAAATATTCACCTGTTCTGAGTGTAACATTCAGTTATATTGGCTCGTGTATGTCTAGGGGAAATCCAGCCCAGCACCCGCCTCAACACTCCCCACAGGGTCGGTTGCCGCCCGAATCAATCACAAACATCAATCATCAGCCAGCACACCCAGTAAATTTTAACAAACACACTTTATAGATATTACTAATTCTATGACATTAATATACATTTGATACAGAGAGGAAAGTAATGGGAAAAAAAAGCGCCAACACTTATCAAAGTCCAAGTTCTTTGCGCGCTACGTTGGAGCTCAATTCGACTTCAGACGACCACCCGAATTCCGTCAACTCACGGCTTGGGACCACCCTGAGTGATCGACCGGAGCCTCTCCACACGTCCGCAGTCTTCCTCGTCTCTCCTCCGACTCCCCGCCAAAACTCAGTCCATAGTCATATCATACAGCATGGTATCCGAAAACAAAACGATACATAACCACCCATTGGCTAATAGAATCCTGTTATCTCATTTTAAAGTTAAACAAACTGTTAGCGCAAACTCTCTTCAGCGTTAAAGCACAACAAAGCCGCATTCCCCAGATTAACATAACAAAGTCGCCATTTTAAATGCAACAAAAGAAAGACCCCATACATGAGTGTGGGAAGGGATTCAGTCATTCATCCCGCCTGCAGACACACTGGAGAGTTCACAATGGGGAAAAGTCATTCACCTTCTCTGTCTGTGGGAAGGGATAAATTTCGTCTCCCAACATACAGAAACACCACAGGAGAGGCTGCTCGGAGTGTAGGAAAGGATTACATGATGTGAGGCAAAACTGAGTTCACACTGAGAGACAGCGTACCTGTTCTGTGTGAACAAAGAGGTTTGAAGATTCAAAGTACAGTTACTATCAAAAAAAGTATAAATCATACAACCTTGAGATCTGTTTGCTTACAGGTAGCTACAAAGCAAGAAACTCAAAAGATCCCAATTTAAAAAAAAGACCAACCCCCAATGCAGACAGAAAAAGAGGGGGAAAACACAAATAATGCAAACAATAAATGAGCAACAACAGCATTCCAAACAAAACTGAGTCCTTAGCTCCAAATCCCTCGAGAGGGCACAATGCCTCAGTATTCAGTTTCATCATATTAGCAGGGCAAATCGTTGCAAAATTTGCAAACACAAAACACAGCAGCCGGGACAGTCTCACAGCCTTACCATCATGGAGAGAGGAATCTCCAGTCCATCTGGGCTGGTGTTTTAAGTTGTCCAAACAGCAGATCGTACCTCGCATTAGGACCAAGGCTCCCCTGCGGCGAATCACTCCAGGCCTAGATTTTCCTGCTGAAGAAGCTGTTCTCGACCTCTCCAAATCATTTTAGTGCTTAGAGCTATCGACCCTTGTACCCGGGTTAGTTGGACAGGCATCGGAACTCCCCTGCTTTGTCTTCTCCTCTCCAAATCACTTACTCCAACCAGCATGACTCCAACTCCAAGTGTGTTGATTTTGTAGTGCACCAGTAGGGCACATCTCTCAAATCCGCTTTGCCTTCATTCGACTCTTCATTGTTTACAGTGATAGGTCACCACAATTTCCTTTAAAAAGTGTTTTTAATCAAATTCCTTTGCTTTCGAACTATTAGTAAGCTGTTGTATGCCTTTGGTAGCGCTATCTTAAACTGGATGGGCAGAGGGGGTGGGGTGACTCTGTTGGTGAGGAATGATATTCAGTCCCTTGCAAGGGGGGACTTAGAATCAGGAGACGTAGAGTCAGTATGGATAGAACTGACAAATTCTAAGGGTAGAAAGACCCTAATGGGAGTTATCTACAGGCCCCCAAACAGTAGTCTGGATGTAGGGTGTAAGTTGAATCAAGAGTTAAAATTGGCGTGTCGCAAAGGTAATGCTACAGTTGTTATGGGGGATTTCAACATGCAGGTAGACTGGAGGAATCAGGTTGGTACTGGACCCCAAGAAAGGAAGTTTGTGGAGTCCCTCCAAGATGGATTCTTAGAACAGCTTGTACTGGAGCCTACCAGAGAGAACACAATTCTAGATTTAGTG
The DNA here is from genome assembly GCF_030028105.1 of Mobula birostris. Taxonomy (NCBI): domain Eukaryota; kingdom Metazoa; phylum Chordata; class Chondrichthyes; order Myliobatiformes; family Myliobatidae; genus Mobula; species Mobula birostris. The sequence continues at coordinate 37,157,432 of NC_092380.1, read as the reverse complement.
TTGTGCAATGAACTGGATTTGATAAGGGACCTCGAGGTAAAGGAGCCATTAGGAGGTAGTGACCATAATATGATAAGTTTTAATCTACAATTTGAGAGGGAGAAGGGAAACTCGGAAGTGTCAGTATTACAGTTGAACAAAGGTAACTATGGTGCTATGAAGGAGGAGCTGGCCAAAGTTCAATGGAACAATACCCTAGCAGGGATGACAGTGGAACAGCAATGGCAAGTGTTTCTGGGAATAATGCGGAAGGTGCAGGATCAGTTCATTCCAAAGAGGAAGAAAGATCCTAAGGGGAGTAAGGGGAGGCGGTGGCTGACAAGGGAAGAAATGGGCAGTATAAAAATAAAAGAGAAGAGATATAACATAATAAAGATGAGTGGGAAGCCAGAGGATTGGGAAACTTTTAAAGAGCAACAGAAGGTAACTAAAAAGGCAATACGCGGAGAAAAAATGAGGTACGAAGGTAAACTAGCCAAGAATATAAAGGAAGATAGTAAAAGCTTCTTTAGGTATGTGAAAAGGAAAAAAAAAATAGTTAAGACCAAAATTGGACCCTTGAAGACAGAAACAGGTGAATTTATTATTATGGGGAACAAGGAAATGGCAGACGAGTTGAACAGGTACTTTGGATCTGTCTTCACTAGGGAAGACACAAACAATCTCCCAGATATAATAGTGGCCAAAGGACCTAGGGTAATGGATGAACTGAAGGAAATTTATATTAGGCAGGAAATGGTGTTGGATAGACTGTTGGGTCTGAAGGCTGATAAGTCCCCGGGACCAGATGGTCTGCATCCCAGGGTACTTAAGGAGGTGGCTTTAGAAATCGTGGCCGCATTGGTAATCATTTCCCACTGTTCTATAGATTCAGGATCAGTTCCTGTGGATTGGAGGGTGGCTAATGTTGTCCCTTTCTTCAAGAAGGGAGGAAGAGAGGAAACAGAGAATTATAGACCGGTTAACCTGACATCGGTGGTGGGAAAGATGCTGGAAAGATGAAATTATGACACATCTGGATAGCAGTAACAGGATCGGTCTGAATCAGCATGGATTTACGAAGGGGAAATCGTACTTGACTAATCTTCTGGAATTTTTTGAGGATGTAACTATGAAAGTAGACAAGGGAGAGCCAGTGGATATAGTGTACCTGGACTTTCAGAAAGCCTTTGATAAAGCCCCACATAGGGGATTAGTGGGCAAAATTAGGGCACATCGTATTGGCGGCAGAGTACTGACATGGATTGAAAATTGGCTGGCTGACAGAAAACAAAGAGTAGCGATTAACGGGTTCCTTTTGGAATGGTAGGCGGTGACCAGTGGGGTACCGCAGGGTTCAGTACTGGGACCGCAGCTGTTTACAATATATATTAATGATTCAGATGAGAGAATTAAAAGTAACATTAGCAAACTTGCCGATGACACAAAGCTGGGTGGCAGTGTGAAATGTGAGGAAGATGTTATGAGAATGCAGGGTGACTTGGACAGGCTGGGTGAGTGGGCAGATGCATGGCAGATGCAGTTGAATGTGGATAAAAGTGAGGTTATCCACTTTGGTGGTAAGAACAGGAAGGCAGATTATTAACTAAATGGAGTCAAGTTAGGAAAAGGGGAAGTACAATGAGATCTAGGTGTTCTTGTACATCAGTCACTGAAAGCAAGCATGCAAGTACAGCAGGCAGTGAAGAAAGCTAATGGCATGCTGGCCTTCATAACAAGGGGAATTGACTGGGTTTTGAGCAATGAGGAAGGGTTAATTAGCAATCTTGTCATGAGAGGCCCCTTGGGTAAGAGTGACCATAATATGGTGGAATTCTTCATTAACATGGAGAGTGACATAGTTATTTCAGAAACAAAGGTTCTGAACTTAAAGAGGGGTAACTTTGAAGGTATGAGACGTGAATTAGCTAAGATAGACTGGCAAATGACACTTAAAGGATTGATGGTGGATATGCAATGGCAAGCATTTAAAGGTTGCATGGATGAACTACAACAATTGTTCATCCCAGTTTGGCAAAAGAATAAATCAAGGAAGGTAGTGCACCCGTGGCTGACAAGAGAAATTAGGGATAGTATCAATTCCAAAGAAGAAGCATACAAATTAGCCAGAGAAAGTGGCTCACCTGAGGACTGGGAGAAATTCAGAGTTCAGCAGAGGAGGACAAAGGGCTTAATTAGGAAGGGGAAAAAAGATTATGAGAGAAAACTGGCAGGGAACATAAAAACGGACTGTAAAAGCTTTTATAGATATGTAAAAAGGAAAAGACTGGTAAAGACAAATGTACGTCCCCTGCAGACAGAAACAGGTGAATTGATTATGGGGAGCAAGGACATGGCAGACCAATTGAATAATTACTTTGGTTCTGTCTTCACTAAGGAGGACATAAATAATCTTCCAGAAATAGTAGGGGACAGAGGGTCCAGTGAGATGGAGGAACTGAGTGAAATACATGTTAGTAGGGAAGTGGTGTTAGGTAAATTGAAGGCAGATAAATCCCCAGGGCCAGATGGTCTGCATCCTAGAGTGCTTAAGGAAGTAGCCCAAGAAATAGTGGATGCATTAGTGATAATTTTTCAAAACTCTTTAGATTCTGGACTAGTTCCTGAGGATTGGAGGGTGGCTAATGTAACTCCACTTTTTAAAAAAGGAGGGAGAGAGAAACCGGAGAATTATAGACCGGTTAGCCTAACGTTGGTGGTGGGGAAACTGCTGGAGTCAGTTATCAAGGATGTGATAACAGCACATTTGGAAAGCGGTGAAATGATCGGACAAAGTCAGCATGGATTTGTGAAAGGAAAATCATGTCTGACGAATCTCATAGAATTTTTTGAGGATGTAACTAGTAGAGTGGATAGGGGAGAACCAGTGGATGTGGTATATTTGGATTTTCAAAGGGCTTTTGACAAGGTCCCACACAGGAGATTAGTGTGCAAACTTAAAGCACACGGTATTGGGGGTAAGGTATTGGTGTGGGTGGAGAATTGGTTAGCAGACAGGAAGCAAAGAATGGGAATAAATGGGACTTTCTCAGAATGGCAGGCGGTGACTAGTGGGGTACCGCAAGGCTCAGTGCTGGGACCCCAGTTGTTTACAATATATATTAATGACTTGGATGAGGGAATTAAATGCAGCATCTCCAAGTTTGCGGATGACACGAAGCTGAGTGGCAGTGTCAGGATGCTAAGAGGATGCAGAGTGACTTGGATAGGTTGGGTGAGTGGGCAAATTCATGGCAGATGCAATTTAATGTGGATAAATGTGAAGTTATCCACTTTGGTGGCAAAAATAGGAAAACAGATTATTATCCGAATGGTGGCCGATTAGGAAAAGGGGAGGTGCAACGAGACCTGGGTGTCATTATACACCAGTCATTGAAAGTGGGCATGCAGGTACAGCAGGTGGTGAAAAAGGCGAATGGTATGCTGGCATTTATAGTGAGAGGATTCGAGTACAGGAGCAGGGAGGTACTACTGCAGTTGTACAAGGCCTTGGTGAGACCACACCTGGAGAATTGTGTGCAGTTTTGGTCCCCTAATCTGAGGAAAGACATCCTTGCCATAGAGGGAGTACAAAGAAGGTTCACCAGATTGATTCCTGGGATGGCAGGACTTTCATATGAAGAAAGACTGGATGAACTGGGCTTGTACTCGTTGGAATTTAGAAGATTGAGGGGGGATCTGATTGAAACGTATAAGATCCTAAAGGGATTGGACAGGCTAGATGCAGAAAGATTGTTCCCGATGTTGGGGAAGTCCAGAACGAGGGGCCACAGTTTGAGGATAGAGGGGAAGCCTTTTAGGACCGAGATTAGGAAAAACTTCTTCACACAGAAAGTGGTGAATCTGTGGAATTCTCTGCCACAGGAAACAGTTGAGGCCAGTTCATTGGCTATATTTAAGAGGGAGTTAGATATGGCCCTTGTGGCTACGGGGGTCAGGGGGTATGGAGGGAAGGCTGGGCCGGGGTTCTGAGTTGGATGATCAGCCATGATCATAATAAATGGCGGTGCAGGCTCAAAGGGCCGAATGGCCTACTCCTGCACCTATTTTCTAGGTTTCTATGTTTCTATGTAATAGCAAAGAGGTCCTTCTGCAGTTGTACAGGGCCCTGGTGAGACCACACCTGGAGTACTGTGTGCAGTTTTGGTCTCCAAATTTGAGGAAGGACATCCTTGTTATTGAGGGAGTGCAGTGTAGGTTCACAAGGTTAATTCCCGGGATGGCGGAACTATCATGCGTTGAAAGATTGGAGCAACTGGGCTTGTATACTCTTGAATTTAGAAGGCTGAGAGGGGATCTTATTGAAACATATAAGATTATTAAGGGATTGGACATGCTGGAGGCAGGAAGCATGTTCCCGCTGATGGGTGAGTCCAGAACCAGAGGCCACAGTTTAAGAATAAGGGGAAGGCCATTTAGAACGGAGTTGAGGAAAAACTTTTTCACCCAGAGAGTGGTGGATATATGGAATGCTCTGCCCCAGATGGCTCTGGAGGCCAAGTCTCTGGATGCTTTCAAGAAAGAGATGGATAGAGCTCTTAAAGATAGCGGAATCAAAGATTATGTGGATAAGGCAGGAACTGGATACTGATTGTGGATGATCAGCCATGATCACAGTGAATGGCGGTGCTGGCTCGAAGGGCCGAATGGCCTACTCCTGCACCTATAATCTGTTGTCTATTGGAAGGTAGCACTATTTCCCAACTGTTCAAACACTAGCAAGTTCACACAGGGGAGGCAGTTTAAATAAGTCTATGTTGAATTTTGAACCATCACAAATGGTGAATCAAGTTGCCAGTGCAAGAGTGTCAGATTCTGAAGTTATTGTTGCTGATCATCATAACTGGAGCTGAGCCCCAGTCACTGAACATGAGAGGGGGTTTGTTCTGATGACATTAGTCTTTAATTGGACTGGAATTGAATTTTGTGAATCTGTCATAAATAAATCAGTTCTATTTCAAATCTTGCACAATCAATTTACAGTAGAGGCCATTCTACACCCCTCCCCCCCCACCCCCGCCGCTGGCCCCTGTCAGTGTCCCCGATCCGTCTCCTCCCGTCATGCTGAAGTGATTTTCTTTTGTCTACCTCCGTTCATTCTGCTTCCTCTTAAACCCATCCCTGCTGCTCACCTCTGGCTGCCCTTGTTGTGACGGGTTCCAAATGGTCACCACTCTGGGTGAAGAACTGGCGTCACTGATCAACTGGTCTCTGACAATTTGCTTCAAACTTTATTTACTTGTGTACAAGGGGAACGGTCCAATCCCTGTCACTGAACTGCTGTGAAGCTTCTGCTCAGAATTGTCAATTTTATATGGATATAGACCAATTGAAATCTTGTACAGCTGCAGTGCCTTATTTGCTTCAACAGAATACTTACCGTGATACAGTCTTACAGGCAATAATAACCAATAAAACTATACACAATTCACACACAAAGTGCTGGAGGTACTCAGGCAGCAAATATGAAAAGAGAAGAAACTGTCAATGTTACAGGTCAAGACCCTCTATCACCAGATCAATGGGTGTTCCTAATCCCCACCGCTCTCCTATTCCACACCATCCCCTAATCCCCACCATTATCCTATTCCCACCTTCCATTAATACCCACCACTTTCCTATTCCCCACCCCCACCTAATCCCCACCACTCTCCTATTCCCACTCTCGCCTAATCCCCACCGCTCTCCTAATCCCCACCACTCTCCTATTTCCCACCCTCCTCGAATCTCCAGCGCTCTCCTGTTCCCACCATCCCCTATTCACCACCACTATCCTATTCCACACCTTCCCCTAATCACCACCACTCTATTTCCCACACTCCCCTAATCCCCACCGCTCTCCCCGAAACCCCACCACTCTCCTATTCCCACCCTCCCCTATTCCCTACCACTCTCCCTAAAACCCTACCACACTCGTACTCCCACCCTCACTTAATCGCCACCACTCTCCTATTCCCGATTCTCCCCTAATCCCCACCACTCTCCTATTCCCACCCTCACCTAATACCCACCACTTTCCTATTCACCACCTTCCCCTAATCACCACCACTCTCCTATTCTCCACCCTCCCCTAATCCCCACCACTCTCCCCGAAACCCCACCACTCTCCTGTTCCCCAACTTCCCCTAATCGCCACCACTCTCCTACTCTCCACCCTCCCCAATCCCCACCACTCTGCCCGAAACCCCATCGCTCTCCTATTCCCCCCTCACTTAATCCCCACCACTCTCCTATTCCCCACCTTCCCCTAATCCCCACTGCTCCCCTATACCCACCCTCACCTAATCCCCAGCACTCTCCTAATCCCCATCCTCCCCTAATCACCACCACTTTCCTATTCTCCACGCTCCCATAATCCCCACCACTCTCCCCGAAACACCACCACTCTCCTATTCTCGTCCTCCCCTAATTCCCACCACTCTCCTATTCTCCACCCTCCCCTAATCCCCACCACCCTCCCCGAAACCACACCACTCTCCTGTTCCCCAACTTCCCCTAATAGCCACCACTCTCCTATTCTCCACCCTCCCCAATCCCCACCACTCCCCTATTCTCACCCTCCCCTAATCCCCACCACTCTGCCCGAAACCCCACTGCTCTCCTATTCCCACCCTCCCCGAATCCCCACCACTCTCCTATTCCCACCCTCACCTAATATCCACCACTTTCCTATTCACCACCTTACCCTGATCACCACCACTCTCCTATTCCCCACCTTCCCCTAATCCCCACCACTCTCCTATTCCCCCCCCACCTAATCCCCACCACTCTACTATTCCCCACTTTCCCCTAATCCCCACCGCTCCCCTATACCCACCCTCACCTAATCCCCAGCACTCTCCTATTCCCCACCTTCCCCTATTCCCCACCACTCTCCTATTCCCACCCTCACATAATTACCACCACTCGCCCATTGCCCATTCTCCCCTAATACCCACCACTCTCCCATTCCCCACCTTACCATGTTCGCCACCGCTCTCCTATTCCCACCCTCACCTAATCGCCAACACTCTCCTATTTCCCACCTTCCCCTAATCCCCACCGCTCCCATATACCCACCTTCACCTCATCACTACCACTCTCCTAATCCCCACCACTCTCCTATTCTCCACCCTCCGCTAATCCCCACCACTCTCCTATTCCCCACCTTCCCCTAATCACCACCACTCTATTTCCCACTGTCCCGTAATCACCACCACTCTCCCCGAAACCCCACCACTCTCCTATTCTCACCCTCACCTAATCCCCACCACTCTCCCCGAAACCTTTACACTCTCCTATTCCCAACCTCACCTGATCCCCACCACTCTTCCCAAAACCCCACCAGTCTCCTATTCCCACCCTCACCTCATCCCCACCACTCTCCCAATCCCCACCACTCTCCTATTCTCCACCCTCCCCAATCCCCACTTTCCTATTCCCCACCTTCCCCTAATCCCCACCACTCTCCTATTCTCCACCCTCCGCTAATCCCCACCACTCTCCTATTCCCCACCTTCCCCTAATCACCACCACTCTATTTCCCACTGTCCCGTAATCACCACCACTCTCCCCGAAACCCCACCACTCTCCTATTCTCACCCTCACCTAATCCCCACCACTCTCCCCGAAACCTTTACACTCTCCTATTCCCAACCTCACCTGATCCCCACCACTCTTCCCAAAACCCCACCAGTCTCCTATTCCCACCCTCACCTCATCCCCACCACTCTCCCAATCCCCACCACTCTCCTATTCTCCACCCTCCCCAATCCCCACTTTCCTATTCCCCACCTTCCCCTAATCACCACCACTCTCCTATTCCCCACCTTCCCCTAATCCCCACCGCTCGTCTATTCCCACCCTCACCTAATCGCCACCACTCTCCTGTTCCCCATTCTCCCCTAATCCCCACCGCTCTTCTATTCCAACCCTCACATAATATCCACAACTTTCCTATTCACCAATTTCCCCTAATCACCAGCACTCTCCTAATCCCCACCTTCCCCTAATCCCCACCACTCTCCTATTCCCACCATCACCTAATTGCCACCAGCCTCCTATTCCCCACCTTCCCCTAATCGCCACCGCTCTGCTATTTCCACCATCATCAAATCCACTCTCTCCCCTAATCCCCAGCACTCTCCTATTCTCCACCCTCTCCTAATCCCCACCACTCTCCTATTCCCCACCTCCTCCTAATTCCCACAACTCTGCTATTCCCACCCTCCCCTAATCCCCACCACTCTCCCCGAAACCCCACCACTCTACAATTCTCACTCAGCCCCAATCCCCACAACTCTCCCCAAAAACCCCACCACTCTCCTATTCCCACACTCACCTAATCCCCACCACTCTCCTATTCCCAGTCTCCCCAAAACACCACCACTCTCCTATTCCCCACCTTCCCCTAATTCCCACAACTCTCCTATTCTCACACTCCGCTAATCCCCACCTTTCTCTTGTTCCCATCCTCACCTAAAACCCACCACTTTCCTATTCACCACCCCCTAATCACCACCACTCTACCATTCCCCACCTTACCCTGATCCCCAACGCTCTGCTATTCCCACCCTCACCTAATGGCCAACACTCTCCTATTCCCCACCTTCCCCCAATCCCCACCGCTCCCCTACACCCACCCTCACCTATCCCCACCACTCTCCTAATCACCACCACTCTCCTATTTCCCACAATCCCCTAATCCCCACCACTCTCCCCGAAACCTTTACACTCTCCTATTCCCAACCTCCCCTGATCCCCACCACTCTCCCCAAAACCCCACCAGTCTCCTATTCCCACCCTCACCTAATCCCCACCACTCTCCTATTCCCTATTTTACCCTAAACTCCACCACTCTGCTATTCCCATCCTCACCTAATACCCACCACTTTCCTATTCACCACCCTCCCCTAATCACCACCACTCTCAGATTCCCCACCTTCCCCTAATCCCCACCATTCTCCTAAACCCCATTTTCCCCTAATCCCCACCGCTCTATTCCCACCCTTACCTAATCCCCACCACTCTCCTATTCTCCACCTTCTCCTAATTCCGACCACTCTCCTATTCCCACCCTCCCCAATCCCCACCACTCTGCCCGAAACCCCACCACTTTCCTATTCCCACCCTCACCTAATCCCCACCACTCTCCTTTTCCGACCCTTCCCTATTCCCCACCACTCTCCCCAAAACCCCACCACTCTCCTAATCCCACCCTCACATAATCGCCACCACTCTCCTGTTCCCCATTCTCCCCTAATCCCCACCGCTCTTCTATTCCAACCCTCACCTAATATACACTACTTTCCTATTCACCACCTTCCCCTAATCACCACCACTCTCCTATTCCCCTCCTTCCCCTAATTCCCACAACTCTCCTATACCCACCATCCCCTAATCCCCACCACTCTCCCCAAAACCCCACCACTCTTCTATTCCCACCCTCACCTAATCCCCGTCACTCTCCCCGAAACCTCACCACTCTCCTAATCCCACCCTCCCCTAATCCCCACCACTCTCCATGATCACCTCATCCCCACCACTCTCCAATCCCCACCACTCTCCTATTCTCCACCCTCCCCTAATCCCCACTTTCCTATTCCCCACCTTCCCCTAATCACCACGGCACCTATTCCCCACCTTCCCCAAATCCCGACCGCTCTCCTATTCCCACCCTCACCTAATCGCCACCACTCTCCTGTTCCCCATTCTCCCCTAATCCCCACCGCTCTTCTATTCCAACCCTCACCTAATATCCACTACTTTCCTATTCACCACCTTCCCCTAATCACCACCACTCTCCTATTCCCCACCTTCCCCTAATCCCCACTGCTCTCCTATTCCCATCCTCACGTAATTGCCACCAGCCTCCTATTCCCCACCTTCCCCTAATCGCCACCGCTCTCCTATTCCCACCCTCACCTAATCCCCACCCTCCCCTAATCCCTAGCACTCTCCCTGAAACCCCACCACTTTCCTATTCCCACTCTCACCTGATCTCCACCACTCTCCCCGAAACCCCACCACTCTACAATTCTCACTCAGCCCCAATCCCCACAACTCTCCCCAAAACCCCACCACTCTCCTATTCCCACCCTCACCAAAACCTCACCACTCTGCTATTCCCACCCTCACCCAAGCACCGCCACTCTCCCCGAAACCCCACCACTCTACTATTCTCACCCACCCCTAATCCCCACCACTCTCCCCGAAACCCCACCACTTCCCTATTCCTTCCCTCACCTAATCCCCACCACTCTCCCCGAAACCTTTACACTCTCCTATTTCCAACCTCCCCTGATCCCCATCACTCTCCCCAAAACCCCACCACTCTCCTATCCCCCACCTTCCCCTAATCCCCACCGCTCTCCTATTCCTACCCTCACCTAATCACCACCACTCTCCTAATCCCCACTTTCCCCTCATCCCCACCGCTCTATTCCCACCCTCACTTAATCCCCACCACTTTCCTGTTCTCCACCATCCCCTAATCCCCACCACTCTCCTATTCCCCAGTTTCCACTAATCACTACCACTCTCCTATATCCCACCCTCCCCTAATCCCCACCACTCTCCTTTTCCGACCCTTCCCTATTCCCCACCACTCTCCCCAAAACCTCACCACTCTCCTGATCCCACCCTCACATAATCGCCACCACTCTCCTATTCTCCACCCTCCCCTAATCCCCACCACTCTCCCCGAAACCCCACCGCTCTCGTATTCCCACCCTCACCTAATCGCCACCACTCTCCTGTTCCCCATTCTCCCCTAATCCCCACCACTCTCCTATTCCCACCCTCACCTAATACCCACTACTTTCCTATTCACCACCTTCCCCTAATCGCCACCTCTCCTATTCCCCACCTTCCCCAATCCCCACCGCTCTCCTATTCGCACCCTCACCTAATCCTAACCACTCTCCTAATCCCCACCTTCCCCTAATTCCCCACCACTCTCCTATTCCCACTTCCCCAAAACCCCACCACTCTGCTATTCCCACCCTCACCCAAGCCCCGCCACTCTCCCTGAAACCCCACCACTCTACTATTCTCACCCACCCCTAATCCCCACAACTCTCCCCAAAATCCCACCACTCTCCTATTCCCACTCTCACCTAATCCCCACCACTCTCCTATTCCCAGTCTCCCCAAAACGCCACCACTCTCCTACTCCCCACCTTCCCCTAATTCCCACCACTCTCCTAATCCCACCCTCCCCTAATCCCCACCACTCTCCCCAAACCACTCTTCTATTCCCACCCTCGCCTATCCCGTCACTCTCCCCAAAACCCCACCACTCTCCTATTCCAACCCCACCTAATACCCACCACTTTCCTATTCCCCACCTTCCCCTAATCCCCACCGCTCTCCTATTCCCACCCTCACCTAATCAGCACCACTCTCATATTCCCCACCTTCCACTAATCACCACCACTCTCCTATTTCCCACCCTCCCCTAATCCCCACCACTCTCCTTTTCCGACCCTTCCCTATTCCCCACCACTCTCCCCAAAACCCCACCACTCTCCTGATCCCACCCTCACATAATCGCCACCACTCTCCTATTCCCCATTCTCCCCTAATCCCCACCACTCTCCTATACCCATCCTCACCTCATCCCCACCACTCTCCTATTCCCACCCTCACCTAATCGCCACCACTCTCCTGTTCCCCATTCTCCCCAATCCCCACCACTCTCCTATTCCCACCCTCACCTAATATCCACCACTTTCCTATTCACCACCTTACCCTGATCACCACCACTCTCCTATTCCCCACCTTCCCCTAATCCCCACCACTCTACTATTCCCCACTTTCCCCTAATCCCCACCGCTCCCCTATACCCACCCTCCCCTAATCCCCACCACTCTCCCCAAACCACTCTTCTATTCCCACCCTCGCCTATCCCGTCACTCTCCCCAAAACCCCACCACTCTCCTATTCCAACCCCACCTAATACCCACCACTTTCCTATTCACCACCTTCCCCTAATCACCACCACTCTCATATTCCCCACCTTCCCCTAATCCCCACCGCTCTCCTTATCCCACCCTCACCTAATCAGCACCACTCTCATATTCCCCACCTTCCACTAATCACCACCACTCTCCTATTTCCCACCCTCCCCTAATCCCCACCACTCTCCTTTTCCGACCCTTCCCTATTCCCCACCACTCTCCCCAAAAACCCCACCACTCTCCTGATCCCACCCTCACATAATCGCCACCACTCTCCTATTCCCCATTCTCCCCTAATCCCCACCACTCTCCTATACCCATCCTCACCTCATCCCCACCACTCTCCCAATCCCCACCACTCTCCTATTCCCACCCTCCCCTAATCCCCACCACTCTCCTTTTCCGACCCTTCCCTATTCCCCACCACTCTCCCCAAAACCCCACCACTCTCCTGATCCCACCCTCACATAATCGCCACCACTCTCCTATTCCCCATTCTCCCCTAATCCCCACCACTCTCCTATTCCCATCCTCACCTCATCCCCACCACTCTCCCAATCCCCACCACTCTCCTATTCCCACCCTCACCTAATCGCCACCACTCTCCTGTTCCCCATTCTCCCCAATCCGCACCGCACTTCTATTCCAACCCTCACCTAATATCCACTATTTTCCTATTCACCACCTTCACCTAATCACCACCACTCTCCTATTCCCCACCTTTCCCTAATCCCCACCGCTCTCCTATACCCACCATCACCTAATCCACACCCTCCCCTAATCCCCACCACTCTCCCCGAAATCCCACCACTCTCCTGTTCCCCAACTTCCCCTAATCGCCACCACTCTCCTACTCTCCACCCTCCCCAATCCCCACCACTCTGCCCGAAACCCCATCGCTCTCCAATTCCCCCCTCACTTAATCCCCACCACTCTCCTATTCCCCACCTTCCCCTAATCCCCACTGCTCCCCTATACCCACCCTCACCTAATCCCCAGCACTCTCCTAATCCTCATCCTCCCCTAATCACCACCACTTTCCTATTCTCCACGCTCCCATAATCCCCACCACTCTCCCCGAAACACCACCACTCTCCTATTCTCATCCTCCCCTAATTCCCACCACTCTCCTATTCCCACCCTCCCCTAAACCACACCACTCTCCTATTCCCCAGTTTCCACTAATCACTACCACTCTCCTATATCCCACCCTCCCCTAATCCCCACCACTGTCCTTTTCCGACCCTTCCCTATTCCCCACCACTCTCCTGATCCCACCCTCACATAATTGCCACCACTCTCCTATTCCCCACCCTCCCCTAATCCCCACCACTCTCCCCGAAACCCCACCACTCTCCTGATCCCACCCTCACCTAATCGCCACCATTCTCCTGTTCCCCATTCTCCCCTAATCCCCACCACTCTCCTATTCCCACCCTCACCTAATACCCACTACTTTCCTATTCACCACCTTCCCCTAATCGCCACCTCTCCTATTCCCCACCTTCCCCTAATCCCCACCGCTCTCCTATTCGCACCCTCACCTAATCCTAACCACTCTCCTAATCCCCACCTTCCCCTAATTCCCACCACTCTCCTATTCCCACCTCCCCAAAACCCCACCACTCTGCTATTCCCACCCTCACCCAAGCCCCGCCACTCTCCCCGAAACCCCACCACTCTACTATTCTCACCCACCCCTAATCCCCACAACTCTCCCCAAAATCCCACCACTCTCCTATTCCCACTCTCACCTAATCCCCACCACTCTCCTATTCCCAGTCTCCCCAAAACGCCACCACTCTCCCCAAACCACTCTTCTATTCCCACCCTCACCTATCCCGTCACTCTCCCCAAAACCCCACCACTCTCTTATTCCAACCCCACCTAATACCCACCACTTTCCTATTCACCACCTTCCCCTAATCACCACCACTCTCATATTCCCCACCTTCCCCTAATCCCCACCGCTCTCCTATTCCCACCCTCACCTAATCAGCACCACTCTCATATTCCCCACCTTCCACTAATCACCACCACTCTCCTATTTCCCACCCTCCGCTAATCCCCACCACTCTCCTTTTCCGACCCTTCCCTATTCCCCACCACTCTCCCCAAAACCCCACCACTCTCCTGATCCCACCCTCACATAATCGCCACCACTCTCCTATTCCCCATTCTCTCCTAATCCCCACCACTCTCCTATTCCCATCCTCACCTCATCCCCACCACTCTCCCAATCCCCACCACTCTCCTATTCCCACCCTCACCTAATCGCCACCACTCTCCTGTTCCCCATTCTCCCCAATCCGCACCGCACTTCTATTCCAACCCTCACCTAATATCCACTATTTTCCTATTCACCACCTTCCCCAATCACCACCACTCTCCTATTCCCACCTTTCCCTAATCCCCACCGCTCTGCTATTCCCACCGTCACCAACTCCACACCCTCCCCTAAATCCCCCAGCACTCTCCTATTCTCAAACCTTCTCCTAATCCCCACCACTCTCCTATTCCCACCTCCTGCTAATTCCCACAACTCTGCTATTCTCACCCTCCCCTAATCCCCACCACTCTCCCCGAATCCCCACCACTTACCTATTCCCACCCTCACATAATCCCCACCACTCTCCCCGAAACCCCACCACCCTACAATTCTCACTCAGCCCCAATCCCCAGAACTCTCCCCAAAACCCCACCACTCTCCTATTCCCACCCTCACCTAATCCCCACCACTCTCCTATTCCCAGTCTCCCCCAAAATGCCACCACTCTCCTACTCCCCACCTTCCCCTATTCCGAGCACTCTCCCCAAAGCACCACCACTCTTCTATTCCCACCCTCACCTACCCCGTCACTCTTCCCAAAACCCCACCACTCTCCTATTCCAACCCTCACCTAATACCCACCACTTTCCTATTCACCACCTTCCACTATCACCACCACTCTATTTCCCACCCTCCCCTAATCCCCACCACTCTCCTTTTCCGACCCTTCCCTATTCCCCACCACTCTCCCCAAAACCCCACCACTCTCCTAATCCACCCTCACATAATCGCCACCACTCTCCTGTTCCCATTCTCCCCTAATCCCCACCGCTCTTCTATTCCAACCCTCACCTAATATACACTACTTTCCTATTCACCACCTTCCCCTAATCACCACCACTCTCCTATTCCCCACCTTCCCCTAATTCCCACAACTCTCCTATACCCACCATCCCCTAATCCCCACACGTCTCCCCAAAACCCCACCACTCTTCTATTCCCACCCTCACCTAATCCCCGTCACTCTCCCCGAAACCTCTCCACTCTCCTAATCCCACCCTCCCCTAATCCCCACCACTCTCCATGATCACCTCATCCCCACCACTCTCCCAATCCCCACCACTCTCCTATTCTCCACCCTCCCCTAATCCCCACCTTCCTATTCCCCACCTTCCCCTAATCACCACGGCACCTATTCCCCACCTTCCCCAAATCCCGACCGCTCTCCTATTCCCACCCTCACCTAATCGCCACCACTCTCCTGTTCCCCATTCTCCCCTAATCCCACCGCTCTTCTATTCCAACCCTCACCTAATATCCACTACTTTCCTATTCACCACCTTCCCCTAATCACCACCACTCTCCTATTCCCCACCTTCCCCTAATCCCCACTGCTCTCCTATTCCCATCCTCACGTAATTGCCACCAGCTTCCTATTCCCCACCTTCCCCTAATCGCCACCGCTCTCCTATGCCCACCCTCACCTAATCCCCACCCTCCCCTAATCCCTAGCACTCTCCCTGAAACCCCACCACTTTTCCTATTCCCACTCTCACCTAATCTCCACTACTCTCCCCGAAACCCCACCACTCTACAATTCTCACTCAGCCCCAATCCCCACAACTCTCCCCAAAACCCCCACACTCTCCTATTCCCACCCTCACCAAAACCTCACCACTCTGCTATTCCACCCTCACCCAAGCACCGCCACTCTCCCCGAAACCCCACCACTCTACTATTCTCACCCACCCCTAATCCCCACAACTCTCCCCAAAACCCCACCACTCCCCTACTCCCACCCTCACCTAATCCCCACCTCTCCTATTCCCAGTCTCCCCAAAACGCCACCACTCTCCTACTCCCCACCTTCCACTAATTCCCACCACTCTCCTAATCCCACCCTCCCCTAATCCCCACCACTCTTCTATTCCCACCCTCACCTACACCGTCACTCTCCCCAAAACCCCACCACTCTCCTATTCCAACCCTCATCTAATACCCACCACTTTTCTATTCAACACCTTGCCCTAATCACCACCACTCTCATATTCCCCACCTTCCCCTAATCCCCACCACTCTCCTATTCCCACCCTCACCTAATCAGCACCACTCTTCTAATCCACACTTTCCCCTAATCCCCACCGCTCTATTCCCACCCTCACCTAATCCCAATCATCCCCTAATCCCCACCACTTTCCTATTCTCCAGCATCCCCTAATCCCCACCTTCCACTAATCACCACCACTCTCTTATTTCCAACCGTCCACTAATCCCCACCACTCCCCCCGTAACCCCACCACTCTCCTATTCCCCACCTCCCCTATTCCCACCACTCTCCCCAAAACCCCACCACTCTCCTAATCCCACCCTCACTTAATCGCCACCACTCTCCTGTTCCCCATTCTCCCCTAATCCCCGACCGCTCTAGTATTCCAACCCTCACCTAATATACACTACTTTCCTATTCACCACCTTCCCCAATCACCACCACTCTCCTATTCCCCACCTTTCCCTAATCCCCACCGCTCTGCTATTCCCACTGTCACCAACTCCACACCCTCCCCTAATCCCCAGCACTCTCCTATCTCAACCTTCTCCTAATCCCCACCACTCTCCTATTCCCCCACCTCCTGCTAATTCCCACAACTCTGCTATTCTCACCCTCCCCTAATCCCCACCACTCTCCCCGAATCCCCACCACTTACCTATTCCCACCCTCACATAATCCCCACCACTCTCCCCGAAACCCCACCACCCTACAATTCTCACTCAGCCCCAATCCCCAGAACTCTCCCCAAAACCCCACCACTCTCCTATTCCCACCCTCACCTAATCCCCACCACTCTCCTATTCCCAGTCTCCCCAAAATGCCACCACTCTCCTACTCCCCACCTTCCCCTATTCGACCACTCCTCCCCAAAGCACCACCACTCTTCTATTCCCACCCTCACCTACCCCGTCACTCTCCCCAAAACCCCACCACTCTCCTATTCCAGACCCTCACCTAATACCCACCACTTTCCTATTCACCACCTTCCACTAATCACCACCACTCTATTTCCCACCCTCCCCTAATCCCCACCACTCTCCTTTTCCGACCCTTCCCTATTCCCCACCACTCTCCCCAAAACCCCACCACGCTCCTAATCCCACCCTCACATAATCGCCACCACTCTCCTGTTCCCCATTCTCCCCTAATCCCCACCGCTCTTCTATCCAACCCTCACCTAATATACACTACTTTCCTATTCACCCACCTTCCCCTAATCACCACCACTCTCCTATTCCCCACCTTCCCCTAATTCCCACAACTCTCCTATACCCACCATCCCCTAATCCCCACCACTCTCCCCAAAACCCCACCACTCTTCTATTCCCACCCTCACCTAATCCCCGTCACTCTCCCCGAAACCTCACCACTCTCCTAATCCCACCCTCCCCTAATCCCCACCACTCTCCATGATCACCTCATCCCCACCACTCTCCCAATCCCCACCACTCTCCCTATTCTCCACCCTCCCCTAATCCCCACTTTCCTATTCCCCACCTTCCCTAATCACCACGGCACCTATTCCCCACCTTCCCCAAATCCCGACCGCTCTCCTATTCCCCACCCTCACCTAATCGCCACCACTCTCCTGTTCCCCATTCTCCCCTAATCCCCCACCGCTCTTCTATTCCAACCCTCACCTAATATCCACTACTTTCCTATTCACCACCTTCCCCTAATCACCACCACTCTCCTATTCCCCACCTTCCCCTAATCCCCACTGCTCTCCTATTCCCATCCTCACGTAATTGCCACCAGCCTCCTTTTCCCACCTTCCCCTAATCGCCACCGCTCTCCTATTCCCACCCTCACCTAATCCCCACCCTCCCCTAATCCCTAGCACTCTCCCTGAAACCCCACCACTTTCCTATTCCCACTCTCACCTAATCTCCACTACTCTCCCCGAAACCCCACCACTCTACAATTCTCACTCAGCCCCAATCCCACAACTCTCCCCAAAACCCCACCACTCTCCTATTCCCACCCTCACCAAAACCTCACCACTCTGCTATTCCCACCCTCACCCAAGCACCGCCACTCTCCCCGAAACCCCACCACTCTACTATTCTCACCCACCCCTAATCCCCACAACTCTCCCCAAAACCCCCACCACTCCCCTACTCCCACCCTCACCTAATCCCCACTACTCTCCTATTCCCAGTCTCCCCAAAACGCCACCACTCTCCTACTCCCCACCTTCCACTAATTCCCACCACTCTCCTAATCCCACCCTCCCCTAATCCCCACCACTCTTCTATTCCACCCTCACCTACACCGTCACTCTCCCCAAAACCCCACCACTCTCCTATTCCAACCCTCACCTAATACCCACCACTTTTCTATTCACCACCTTGCCCTAATCACCACCACTCTCATATTCCCCCACCTTCCCCTAATCCCCACCACTCTCCTATTCCCACCCTCACCTAATCAGCACCACTCTTCTAATCCACACTTTCCCCTAATCCCCACCGACTCTATTCCCACCCGCACCTAATCCCAATCATCCCCTAATCCCCACCACTTTCCTATTCTCCAGCATCCCCTAATCCCACCTTCCACTAATCACCACCACTCTCTTATTTCCAACCGTCCACTAATCCCCACCACTCTCCCCAAAACCCCCACCACTCTCCTAATCCCACCCTCACTTAATCGCCACCACTCTCCTGTTCCCCATTCTCCCCTAATCCCCACCGCTCTTCTATTCCAACCCTCACCTAATATACACTACTTTCCTATTCACCACCTTCCCCTAATCACCACCACTCTCCTATTCCCCACCTTCCCCTAATTCCCACAACTCTCCTATGCCACCATCCCCTAATCCCCACCACTCTCCCCAAAACCCCCACCACTCTTCTATTCCCACCCTCACCTAATCCCCGACACTCTCCCCGAAACCTCATCACTCTCCTAATCCCACCCTCCCCTAATCCCCACCACTCTCCATGATCACCTCATCCCCACCACTCTCCCAATCCCCACCACTCTCCTATTCTCCACCCTCCCCTAATCCCCACTTTCCTATTCCCCACTCCCCACCTTCCCCTAATCACCACGACTCCTATTCCCCACCTTCCCCAAATCCCGACCGCTCTCCTATTCCCACCCTCACCTAATCGCCACCACTCTCCTGTTCCCCATTCTCCCCTAATCCCCACCGCTCTTCTATTCCAACCCTCACCTAATATCCACTACTTTCCTATTCACCACCTTCCCCTAATCCCCACTGCTCTCCTATTCCATCCTCACGTAATTGCCACCAGCCTCCTATTCCCCACCTTCCCCTAATCGCTACCGCTCTCCTATTCCCACCCTCACCTAATCCCCATCCTCCCCTAATCCCCAGCACTCTCCCTGAAACCCCACCACTTTCTTATTCCCACTCTCACCTAATCCCCACCACTCTCCCCGAAACCCCACCACTCTACAATTCTCACCCAGCCCCAATCCCCACAACTCTCCCCAAAACCCCACCACTCTCCTATTCCCACCCTCACCAAATCCCCACCACTCTCCTATTCCCAGTCTCCTGAAAACGCCATCACTCTCCTATTCCCCACCTTCCCATAATTCACAACCACTCTCCTATTCTCACCCTCCGCTAATCCCCATCTTTCTCCTGTTCCCATCCTCACCTAAAACACACCACTTTCCTATTCACCACCTTCCCCTAATCAAGACCACTCTACCATTCCCCACCTTACCCTGATCCCCACCGCTCTGCTATTCCCACCCTCACCTAATGGCCAACACTCTCCTATTCCCCACCTTCCCCCAATCCCCACCGCTCCCCCTACACCCACCCTCACCTATCCCCACCTCTCTCCTAATCACCACCACTCTATTTCCCACCCTCCCCTAATCCCCACCACTCTCCACCAAACCCCACCACTCTCCTATTCCCACCCTCACCTAATCCCCACCACTCTCCCCGAAACCTTTACACTCTCCTATTCCCATCCTCCCCTGATCCCCACCACTCTCCCCAAAACCCCACCACTCTCCTATTCCCACCCTCTCCTAATCCCCACCACTCTCCCCGAAACCTTTACACTCTCCCATTCCCATCCTCCCCTGATCCCCACCACTCTCCCCAAAACCCCACCACTCTCCTATTCCCACCCTCACGTAATCCCCACCACTCTCCCCGAAACTTTACACTCTCCCACTCCCATCCTCCCTGATCCACACCATTCTCCCCAAAACCACACCAGTCCTCCTATTCCCCACCCTCACCTAATCCCCACCACTCTCCTATTCCCCAGTTTACCCTAATCCCCACCACTCTGCTATTCCCATCCTCACCTAATACCCACCACTTTCCTATTCACCACCTTCCCCTAATCACCACCACCCTCATATTCCCCACCTTCCCCTAATTCCCACCGCTCTCCTATTCCCACCCTCACCTAATCACCACCACTCTCCTAATCCCCACCGCTCTATTCCCACCCTCACCTAATCCCCACCACTCTCCTATTCCCCACCTTCTCTTAATTCCAACAACTCTCCTATTCCCACCCTACTCTAATCCCTGCCACCCTCCCCAAAACCCCACCACTCTGCTATTCCCACCCTCACCCCAAGCCCCGCCACTCTCCCCGAAACCCCACCACTGTCCTATTCCCCACCTTCCCTTAATTCCCACTACTCTTCTATTCCCACCCTCACCTAATTGCCACCTCTCCTATTCCCCATTCTTCCCTAATCCCCACCACTCTCCTATTCCCCACCCTCACCTAAAACCACCGTTTTCCTATTCACCACCTTCCCCTAATCACCACCACTCTCCCCGAAACCCCACCACTTCCCTATTCCTTCCCTCACCTAATCCCCACCACTCTCCCCGAAACCTTTACACTCTCCTATTTCCAACCTCCCCTGATCCCCACCACTCTCCCCAAAACCCCACCAGTCTCCTATTCCCATCCTCACCTAATCCCCACCACTCTCCTATTCCCTATTTTACCCTAATCTCCACCACTCTGCTATTCCCCATCCTCACCTAATACCCACCACTTTCCTATTCACCACCTTCCCCTAATCACCACCACTCTGATTCCCCCACCTTCCCCTAATCCCACCATTCTCCTAAACCCCATTTTCCCTTAATCCCCACCGCTCTATTCCCACCCATACCTAATCCCCACCACTCTCCTATTCCCCACCTTCTCCTAATTCCGACCACTCTCCTATTCCCCACCCTCCCCTAATCCCCACCACTCTGCCCGAAACACCACCACTCTCTATTCCCACCCTCACCTAATCCCACCACTCTCCTATTCCCACCCTCCCCAAAACCCCACCACTCTCTATTTCCACCCTCACCCCAAACCCCGCCACTCTCCCGAAGCCCCACCACTGTCCTATTCCCCACCCTCACCTAATATCCACAACTTTCCTATTCACCACCTTCCCCTAATCACCACCACTCTCCTGTTCCCACCTTCCCCTAATCCCCACCGTTCTCCTATTCCCACCCTCACTAATCAGCACCACTCTTCTAATCCACACTTTCCCCTAATCCCCACCGCTCTATTCCCACCCTCACCTAATCCCAATCATCCCTAATCCCCACCACTTTCCTATTCTCCACCATCCCCTAATCCCCACCACTCTCCTATTCCTCACCTTCCACTAATCACCACCACTCTCTAATTTCCAACCGTCCACTAATCCCCACCACTCCCCCCGTAACCCCACCACTCTCCTATTCCCACCCTCCCCTATTCCCCACCACTCTCCCCAAAACCCCACCACTCTCCTAATCCCACCCTCACTTAATCGCCACCACTCTCCTGTTCCCCATTCTCCCCTAATCCCACCGCTCTTCTATTCCAACCCTCACCTAATATACACTACTTTCTATTCACCACCTTCCCCTAATCACCACCACTCTCCTATTCCCCCACCTTCCGCTAATCCCCACAACTCTCCCCAAAATCCCACCACTCTCCTGTTCCCACTCTCACCTAATCCCACCACTCTCCTATTCCCAGTCTCCCCAAAACGCCACCACTCTCCCCAAACCACTCTTCTATTCCCACCCTCACCTATCCCGTCACTCTCCCCAAAACCCCACCACTCTCTTATTCCAACCCCACCTAATACCCACCACTTTCCTATTCACCACCTTCCCCTAATCACCACCACTCTCATATTCCCCCGCCTTCCCCTAATCCCCAACGCTCTCCTATTCCCACCCTCACCTAATCAGCACCCACTCTCATATTCCCCACCTTCCACTAATCACCACCACTCTCCTATTTCCCACCCTCCCCTAATCCCCCACCACTCTCCTTTTCCGACCCTTTCCTATTCCCCACCACTCTCCCCAAAACCCCACCACTCTCCTGATCCCACCCTCACATAATCGCCACCACTCTCCTATTCCCCATTCTCCCCTAATCCCCACCACTCTCCTATACCCATCCTCACCTCATCCCCACCACTCTCCTTTTCCGACCCTTCCCTATTCCCCACCACTCTCCCCAAAACCCCACTCACTCTCCTGATCCCCACCCTCACATAATCGCCACCACTCTCCTATTCCCATTCTCCCTAATCCCCACCACTCTCCTATTCCCATCCTCACCTCATCCCCACCACTCTCCCAATCCCCACCACTCTCCTATTCCCACCCTCACCTAATCGCCACCACTCTCCTGTTCCCCATTCTCCCCCAATCCGCACCGCACTTCTATTCCAACCCTCACCTAATATCCACTATTTTCCTATTCACCACCTTCACCTAATCACCACCACTCTCCTATTCCCCACCTTTCCCTAATCCCCACCGCTCTCCTATACCCACCATCACCTAATCCACACCCTCCCCTAATCCCCACCACTCTCCCCGAAATCCACCACTCTCCTGTTCCCCAACTTCCCCTAATCGCCACCACTCTCCTACTCTCACCCTCCCCAATCCCCACCCACTCTGCCGAAAACCCCATCGCTCTCCAATTCCCCCCTCACTTAATCCCACCACTCTCCTATTCCCCACCTTCCCCTAATTCCCCACCGATCCCCTATACCACCGTCACCTAATCCCCAGCACTCTCCTATTCCCCACCTTCCCCTAATCCCCACTGCTCCCCTATACCCACCCTCACCTAATCCCCAGCACTCTCCTAATCCCCATCCTCCCCTAATCACCACCACTTTCCTATTCTCCACGCTCCCATAATCCCCACCACTCTCCCCGAAACACCACCACTCTCCTATTCTCATCCTCCCCTAATTCCCACCACTCTCCTATTCCCACCCTCACCTAATATCCACCACTTTCCTATTCACCACCTTACCCTGATCACCACCACTCTCCTATTCCCCACCTTCCCCTAATCCCCACCGCTCTCCTATTCCTACCCTCACCTAATCACCACCACTCTCCTAATCCCCACTTTCCCCTAATCCCCACCGCTCTATTCCCACCCTCACTTAATCCCCACCACTTTCCTGTTCTCCACCATCCCCTAATCCCCACCACTCTCCTATTCCCCAGTTTCCACTAATCCCCACCACTCTCCTATTCCCACCTTCCCCTAATCCCCACCGATCCCCCTATACCCACCGTCACCTAATCCCTAGCACTCTCCTATTCCCCACCTTCCCCTAATCCCCACTGCTCCCTATACCCACCCTCACCGAATTCCCAGCACTCTCCTAATCCCATCCTCCCCCTAATCACCACCACTTTCCTATTCTCCACGCTCCCATAATCCCCACCACTCTCCCCGAAACACCACCACTCTCCTATTCTCATCCTCCCCTAATTCCCACCACTCTCCTATTCCCACCCTCCCCTAAACCACACCACTCTCCTGTTCCCCACCTTCCCCTAATAGCCACCACCTCCTATTCTCCACCCTCCCAATCCCCACCACTCCCCTATTCTCACCCTCCCCTAATCCCCACCACTCTGCCCGAAACCCACTGCTCTCCTATTCCCACCCTCCCCGAATCCCCACCACTCTCCTATTCCCACCCTCACCTAATATCCACCACTTTCCTATTCACCACCTTACCCTGATCACCACCACTCTCCTATTCCCCACCTTCCCCTAATCCCACCGCTCTCCTATTCCTACCCTCACCTAATCACCACCACTCTCCTAATCCCCACTTTCCCCTAATCCCCACCGCTCTATTCCCACCCTCACTTAATCCCCACCACTTTCCTGTTCTCCACCATCCCCTAATCCCCACCACTCTCCTATCCCCAGTTTCCACTAATCACTACCACTCTCCTATATCCCACCCTCCCCTAATCCCCACCACTGTCCTTTTCCGACCCTTCCCTATTCCCCACCACTCTCCCCAAAACCCACCACCCTCCTGATCCCACCCTCACATAATCGCCACCACTCTCCTATTCCCCATTCTCTCCTAATCCCCACCACTCTCCTATTCCCATCCTCACCTCATCCCCACCACTCTCCCAATCCCCACCACTCTCCTATTCCACCCTCACCTAATCGCCACCACTCTCCTGTTCCCCATTCTCCCCAATCCGCACCGCACTTCTATTCCAACCCTCACCTAATATCCACTACTTTCTATTCACCACCTTCCCCTAATCACCACCACTCTCCTATTCCCCACCTTTCCCTAATCCCCACCGCTCTGCTATTCCCACCGTCACCATCTCCACACCCTCCCCTAATCCCCAGCACTCTCCTGTTCTCAACCCCTCTCCTAATCCCCACCACTCTCCTATTCCCCACCTCCTGCTAATTCCCACAACTCTGCTATTCCCACCCTCCCCAAATCCCCACCACTCTCCCCGAATCCCCACCATTTACCTATTCCCACCCTCACATAATCCCCACCACTCTCCCCGAAACCCCCACCACCCTACAATTCTCACTCAGCCCCAATCCCCAGAACTCTCCCCAAAACCCCACCACTCTCCTATTCCCACCCTCACCTAATCCCCACCACTCTCTTATTCCCAGTCTCCCCAAAATGCCACCACTCTCCTACTCCCACCTTCCCCTAATTCCCACCACTCTCCTAGTCCCACTTTCCCCTAATCCCCACCACTCTCCCCAAAGCACCACCACTCTTCTATTCCCACCCTCACCTACCCCGTCACTCTCCCCAAAACCCCACCACTCTCCTATTCCAACCCTCACCTAATACCCACCACTTTCCTATTCACCACCTTCCACTAATCACCACATCTCTATTTCCCACCTCCCCTAATCCCCACCACTCTCCTTTTCCGACCCTTCCCCATTCCCCACCACTCTCCCCAAAATCCCACCACTCTCCTAATCCCACCCTCACATAATCGCCACCACTCTCCTGTTCCCCATTCTCCCCTAATCCCCACCGCTCTTCTATTCCAACCCTCACCTAATATATACTACTTTCCTATTCACCACCTTCCCCTAATTCCCACAACTCTCCTATACCCACCATCCCCTAATCCCCACCACTCTCCCCAAAACCCCACCACTCTTCTATTCCCACCCTCACCTAATCCCCGTCACTCTCCCCGAAACCTCACCACCTCTCCTAATCCCACCCTCTCCTAATCCCCACCACTCTCCATGATCACCTCATCCCCCACCACTCTCCCAATCCCCACCACTCTCCTATTCTCCACCCTCCCCTAATCCCCACTTTCCTATTCCCCACCTTCCCCTAATCACCACGGCACCTATTCCCCACCTTCCCCAAATCCCGACCGCTCTCCTATTCCCACCCTCACCTAATCGCCACCACTCTCCTGTTCCCCATTCTCCCCTAATCCCCACCGCTCTTCTATTCCCACCCCTCACCTAATATCCACTACTTTCCTATTCACCACCTTCCCCTAATCACCACCACTCTCCTATTCCCACCTTCCCCTAATCCCCACTGCTCTCCTATTCCCATCCTCACGTAATTGCCACCAGCCTCCTATTCCCCCACCTTCCCTAATCGCCACCGCTCTCCTATTCCACCCTCACCTAATCCCCACCCTCCCCTAATCCCTAGCACTCTCCCTGAAACCCCACCACTTTCCTATTCCCACTCTCACCTAATCTCCACCACTCTCCCCGAAACCCCACCACTCTACAATTCTCACTCAGCCCCAATCCCACAACTCTCCCCAAAACCCCACCCACTCTCCTATTCCCACCCTCATCAAAACCTCACCACTCTGCTATTCCCACCCTCACCCAAGCACCGCCACTCTCCCCGAAACCCCACCCACTCTACTATTCTCACCCACCCCTAATCCCCACAACTCTCCCCAAAACCCCACCACTCTCCTACTCCCACCCTCACCTAATCCCCACATACTCTCCTATTCCCAGTCTCCCCAAAACGCCACCACTCTCCTACTCCCCACCTTCCACTAATTCCCACCACTCTCCTAATCCCACCCTCCCTTAATCCCCCACCACTCTTCTATTCCCACCCTCACCTACACCGTCACTCTCCCCAAAACCCCCACTCTCCTATTCCAACCCTCACCTAATACCCACCACTTTTCTATTCACCACCTTGCCCTAATCACCACCACTCTCATATTCCCCACCTTCCCCTAATCCCCACCACTCTCCTATTCCCACCTCACCTAATCCCAATCATCCCCTAATCCCACCACTTTCCTATTCTCCACCATCCCCTAATCCCCACCTTCCACTAATCACTACCACTCTCTTATTTCCAACCGTCCACTAATCCCCACCACTCCCCCCGTAACCCCACCACTCTCCTATTCCCACCCTCCCCTATTCCCCACCACTCTCCCCAAAACCCCACCACTCTCCTAATCCCACCCTCACTTAATCGCCACCACTCTCCTGTTCCCCATTCTCCCCTAATCCCCACCGCTCTTCTATTCCAACCCTCACCTAATATACACACTTTCCTATTCACCACCTTCCCCTAATCACCACCACTCTCCTATTCCCCACCTTCCCCTAATTCCCACAACTCTCCTATGCCCACCATCCCCTAATCCCCACCACTCTCCCCAAAACCCCACCACTCTTCTATTCCCACCCTCACCTAATCCCCGTCACTCTCCCCGAAACCTCATCACTCTCCTAATCCCACCCTCCCTAATCCCCACCACTCTCCATGATCACCTCATCCCGCACCACTCTCCCAATCCCCACCACTCTCCTATTCTCCACCCTCCCCTAATCCCCACTTTCCTATTCCCACCTTCCCCTAATCAACACGACTCCTATTCCCCACCTTCCCCAAATCCCGACCGCTCTCCTATTCCCACCCTCACCTAATCGCCACCACTCTCCTGTTCCCCATTCTCCCCTAATCCCCACCGCTCTTTTATTCCAACCCTCACCTAATATCTACTACTTTCCTATTCACCACCTTCCCCTAATCCCCACTGCTCTCCTATTCCCATCCTCACGTAATTGCCACCAGCCTCCTATTCCCCACCTTCCCCTAATCGCCACCGCTCTCCTATTCCCACCCTCACCTAATACCCACTACTTTCCTATTCACCACCTTCCCCTAATCGCCACCTCTCCTATTCCCCACCTTCCCCTAATCCCCACCGCTCTCCTATTCGCACCCTCACCTAATCCTAACCACTCTCCTAATCCCCACCTTCCCCTAATTCCCACCACTCTCCTATTCCCACCTCCCCAAAACCCCACCACTCTGCTATTCCCACCCTCACCCAAGCCCCGACACTCTCCCCGAAACCCCACCACTCTACTATTCTCACCCACCCCTAATCCCCACAATTCTCCCCAAAATCCCACCACTCTCCTATTCCCACTCTCACCTAATCCCCACCACTCTCCTATTCCCAGTCTCCCCAAAACGCCACCACTCTCCCCAAACCACTCTTCTATTCCCACCCTCACCTATCCTGTCACTCTCCCCAAAACCCCACCACTCTCTTATTCCAACCCCACCTAATACCCACCACTTTCCTATTCACCACCTTCCCCTAATCACCACCACTCTCATATTCCCCACCTTCCCCTAATCCCCACCGTTCTCCTATTCCCACCCTCACCTAATCCCCACCACTCTCTTATTCCCAGTCTCCCCAAAATGCCACCACTCTCCTACTCCCCACCTTCCCCTAATTCCCACCACTCTCCTAGTCCCACTTTCCCCTAATCCCCACCACTCTCCCCAAAGCACCACCACTCTTCTATTCCCACCCTCACCTACCCCGTCACTCTCCCCAAAACCCCACCACTCTCCTATTCCAACCCTCACCTAATACCCACCACTTTCCTATTCACCACCTTCCACTAATCACCACATCTCTATTTCCCACCCTCCCCTAATCCCCACCACTCTCCTTTTCCGACCCTTCCCCATTCCCCACCACTCTCCCCAAAATCCCACCACTCTCCTAATCCCACCCTCACATAATCGCCACCACTCTCCTGTTCCCCATTCTCCCCTAATCCCCACCGCTCTTCTATTCCAACCCTCACCTAATATATACTACTTTCCTATTCACCACCTTCCCCTAATTCCCACAACTCTCCTATACCCACCATCCCCTAATCCCCACCACTCTCCCCAAAACCCCACCACTCTTCTATTCCCACCCTCACCTAATCCCCGTCACTCTCCCCGAAACCTCACCACTCTCCTAATCCCACCCTCTCCTAATCCCCACCACTCTCCATGATCACCTCATCCCCACCACTCTCCCAATCCCCACCACTCTCCTATTCTCCACCCTCCCCTAATCCCCACTTTCCTATTCCCCACCTTCCCCTAATCACCACGGCACCTATTCCCCACCTTCCCCAAATCCCGACCGCTCTCCTATTCCCACCCTCACCTAATCGCCACCACTCTCCTGTTCCCCATTCTCCCCTAATCCCCACCGCTCTTCTATTCCCACCCTCACCTAATATCCACTACTTTCCTATTCACCACCACTCTCCTATTCCCCACCTTCCCCTAATCCCCACTGCTCTCCTATTCCCATCCTCACGTAATTGCCACCAGCCTCCTATTCCCCACCTTCCCCTAATCGCCACCGCTCTCCTATTCCCACCCTCACCTAATCCCCACCCTCCCCTAATCCCTAGCACTCTCCCTGAAACCCCACCACTTTCCTATTCCCACTCTCACCTAATCTCCACCACTCTCCCCGAAACCCCACCACTCTACAATTCTCACTCAGCCCCAATCCCCACAACTCTCCCCAAAACCCCACCACTCTCCTATTCCCACCCTCATCAAAACCTCACCACTCTGCTATTCCCACCCTCACCCAAGCACCCGCCACTCTCCCCGAAACCCCACCACTCTACTATTCTCACCCACCCCTAATCCCCACAACTCTCCCCAAAACCCCACCACTCTCCTACTCCCACCCTCACCTAATCCCCACTACTCTCCTATTCCCAGTCTCCCCAAAACGCTACCACTCTCCTACTCCCCACCTTCCACTAATTCCCACCACTCTCCTAATCCCACCCTCCCTTAATCCCCACCACTCTTCTATTCCCACCCTCACCTACACCGTCACTCTCCCCAAAACCCCACCACTCTCCTATTCCAACCCTCACCTAATACCCACCACTTTTCTATTCACCACCTTGCCCTAATCACCACCACTCTCATATTCCCCACCTTCCCCTAATCCCCACCACTCTCCTATTCCCACCCTCACCTAATCCCAATCATCCCCTAATCCCCACCACTTTCCTATTCTCCACCATCCCCTAATCCCCACCTTCCACTAATCACTACCACTCTCTTATTTCCAACCGTCCACTAATCCCCACCACTCCCCCCGTAACCCCACCACTCTCCTATTCCCACCCTCCCCTATTCCCCACCACTCTCCCCAAAACCCCACCACTCTCCTAATCCCACCCTCACTTAATCGCCACCACTCTCCTGTTCCCCATTCTCCCCTAATCCCCACCGCTCTTCTATTCCAACCCTCACCTAATATACACTACTTTCCTATTCACCACCTTCCCCTAATCACCACCACTCTCCTATTCCCCACCTTCCCCTAATTCCCACAACTCTCCTATGCCCACCATCCCCTAATCCCCACCACTCTCCCCAAAACCCCACCACTCTTCTATTCCCACCCTCACCTAATCCCCGACACTCTCCCCGAAACCTCATCACTCTCCTAATCCCACCCTCCCCTAATCCCCACCACTCTCCATGATCACCTCATCCCCACCACTCTCCCAATCCCCACCACTCTCCTATTCTCCACCCTCCCCTAATCCCCACTTTCCTATTCCCCACCTTCCCCTAATCAACACGACTCCTATTCCCCACCTTCCCCAAATCCCGACCGCTCTCCTATTCCCACCCTCACCTAATCGCCACCACTCTCCTGTTCCCCATTCTCCCCTAATCCCCACCGCTCTTTTATTCCAACCCTCACCTAATATCTACTACTTTCCTATTCACCACCTTCCCCTAATCCCCACTGCTCTCCTATTCCCATCCTCACGTAATTGCCACCAGCCTCCTATTCCCCACCTTCCCCTAATCGCCACCGCTCTCCTATTCCCACCCTCACCTAATACCCACTACTTTCCTATTCACCACCTTCCCCTAATCGCCACCTCTCCTATTCCCCACCTTCCCCTAATCCCCACCGCTCTCCTATTCGCACCCTCACCTAATCCTAACCACTCTCCTAATCCCCACCTTCCCCTAATTCCCACCACTCTCCTATTCCCACCTCCCCAAAACCCCACCACTCTGCTATTCCCACCCTCACCCAAGCCCCGACACTCTCCCCGAAACCCCACCACTCTACTATTCTCACCCACCCCTAATCCCCACAATTCTCCCCAAAATCCCACCACTCTCCTATTCCCACTCTCACCTAATCCCCACCACTCTCCTATTCCCAGTCTCCCCAAAACGCCACCACTCTCCCCAAACCACTCTTCTATTCCCACCCTCACCTATCCTGTCACTCTCCCCAAAACCCCACCACTCTCTTATTCCAACCCCACCTAATACCCACCACTTTCCTATTCACCACCTTCCCCTAATCACCACCACTCTCATATTCCCCACCTTCCCCTAATCCCCACCGTTCTCCTATTCCCACCCTCACCTAATCCCCACCACTCTCTTATTCCCAGTCTCCCCAAAATGCCACCACTCTCCTACTCCCCACCTTCCCCTAATTCCCACCACTCTCCTAGTCCCACTTTCCCCTAATCCCCACCACTCTCCCCAAAGCACCACCACTCTTCTATTCCCACCCTCACCTACCCCGTCACTCTCCCCAAAACCCCACCACTCTCCTATTCCAACCCTCACCTAATACCCACCACTTTCCTATTCACCACCTTCCACTAATCACCACATCTCTATTTCCCACCCTCCCCTAATCCCCACCACTCTCCTTTTCCGACCCTTCCCCATTCCCCACCACTCTCCCCAAAATCCCACCACTCTCCTAATCCCACCCTCACATAATCGCCACCACTCTCCTGTTCCCCATTCTCCCCTAATCCCCACCGCTCTTCTATTCCAACCCTCACCTAATATATACTACTTTCCTATTCACCACCTTCCCCTAATTCCCACAACTCTCCTATACCCACCATCCCCTAATCCCCACCACTCTCCCCAAAACCCCACCACTCTTCTATTCCCACCCTCACCTAATCCCCGTCACTCTCCCCGAAACCTCACCACTCTCCTAATCCCACCCTCTCCTAATCCCCACCACTCTCCATGATCACCTCATCCCCACCACTCTCCCAATCCCCACCACTCTCCTATTCTCCACCCTCCCCTAATCCCCACTTTCCTATTCCCCACCTTCCCCTAATCACCACGGCACCTATTCCCCACCTTCCCCAAATCCCGACCGCTCTCCTATTCCCACCCTCACCTAATCGCCACCACTCTCCTGTTCCCCATTCTCCCCTAATCCCCACCGCTCTTCTATTCCCACCCTCACCTAATATCCACTACTTTCCTATTCACCACCTTCCCCTAATCACCACCACTCTCCTATTCCCCACCTTCCCCTAATCCCCACTGCTCTCCTATTCCCATCCTCACGTAATTGCCACCAGCCTCCTATTCCCCACCTTCCCCTAATCGCCACCGCTCTCCTATTCCCACCCTCACCTAATCCCCACCCTCCCCTAATCCCTAGCACTCTCCCTGAAACCCCACCACTTTCCTATTCCCACTCTCACCTAATCTCCACCACTCTCCCCGAAACCCCACCACTCTACAATTCTCACTCAGCCCCAATCCCCACAACTCTCCCCAAAACCCCACCACTCTCCTATTCCCACCCTCATCAAAACCTCACCACTCTGCTATTCCCACCCTCACCCAAGCACCGCCACTCTCCCCGAAACCCCACCACTCTACTATTCTCACCCACCCCTAATCCCCACAACTCTCCCCAAAACCCCACCACTCTCCTACTCCCACCCTCACCTAATCCCCACTACTCTCCTATTCCCAGTCTCCCCAAAACGCCACCACTCTCCTACTCCCCACCTTCCACTAATTCCCACCACTCTCCTAATCCCACCCTCCCTTAATCCCCACCACTCTTCTATTCCCACCCTCACCTACACCGTCACTCTCCCCAAAACCCCACCACTCTCCTATTCCAACCCTCACCTAATACCCACCACTTTTCTATTCACCACCTTGCCCTAATCACCACCACTCTCATATTCCCCACCTTCCCCTAATCCCCACCACTCTCCTATTCCCACCCTCACCTAATCCCAATCATCCCCTAATCCCCACCACTTTCCTATTCTCCACCATCCCCTAATCCCCACCTTCCACTAATCACTACCACTCTCTTATTTCCAACCGTCCACTAATCCCCACCACTCCCCCCGTAACCCCACCACTCTCCTATTCCCACCCTCCCCTATTCCCCACCACTCTCCCCAAAACCCCACCACTCTCCTAATCCCACCCTCACTTAATCGCCACCACTCTCCTGTTCCCCATTCTCCCCTAATCCCCACCGCTCTTCTATTCCAACCCTCACCTAATATACACTACTTTCCTATTCACCACCTTCCCCTAATCACCACCACTCTCCTATTCCCCACCTTCCCCTAATTCCCACAACTCTCCTATGCCCACCATCCCCTAATCCCCACCACTCTCCCCAAAACCCCACCACTCTTCTATTCCCACCCTCACCTAATCCCCGACACTCTCCCCGAAACCTCATCACTCTCCTAATCCCACCCTCCCCTAATCCCCACCACTCTCCATGATCACCTCATCCCCACCACTCTCCCAATCCCCACCACTCTCCTATTCTCCACCCTCCCCTAATCCCCACTTTCCTATTCCCCACCTTCCCCTAATCAACACGACTCCTATTCCCCACCTTCCCCAAATCCCGACCGCTCTCCTATTCCCACCCTCACCTAATCGCCACCACTCTCCTGTTCCCCATTCTCCCCTAATCCCCACCGCTCTTTTATTCCAACCCTCACCTAATATCTACTACTTTCCTATTCACCACCTTCCCCTAATCCCCACTGCTCTCCTATTCCCATCCTCACGTAATTGCCACCAGCCTCCTATTCCCCACCTTCCCCTAATCGCCACCGCTCTCCTATTCCCACCCTCACCTAATACCCACTACTTTCCTATTCACCACCTTCCCCTAATCGCCACCTCTCCTATTCCCCACCTTCCCCTAATCCCCACCGCTCTCCTATTCGCACCCTCACCTAATCCTAACCACTTTCCTAATCCCCACCTTCCCCTAATTCCCACCACTCTCCTATTCCCACCTCCCCAAAACCCCACCACTCTGCTATTCCCACCCTCACCCAAGCCCCGACACTCTCCCCGAAACCCCACCACTCTACTATTCTCACCCACCCCTAATCCCCACAATTCTCCCCAAAATCCCACCACTCTCCTATTCCCACTCTCACCTAATCCCCACCACTCTCCTATTCCCAGTCTCCCCAAAACGCCACCACTCTCCCCAAACCACTCTTCTATTCCCACCCTCACCTATCCTGTCACTCTCCCCAAAACCCCACCACTCTCTTATTCCAACCCCACCTAATACCCACCACTTTCCTATTCACCACCTTCCCCTAATCACCACCACTCTCATATTCCCCACCTTCCCCTAATCCCCACCGTTCTCCTATTCCCACCCTCACCTAATCCCCACCACTCTCTTATTCCCAGTCTCCCCAAAATGCCACCACTCTCCTACTCCCCACCTTCCCCTAATTCCCACCACTCTCCTAGTCCCACTTTCCCCTAATCCCCACCACTCTCCCCAAAGCACCACCACTCTTCTATTCCCACCCTCACCTACCCCGTCACTCTCCCCAAAACCCCACCACTCTCCTATTCCAACCCTCACCTAATACCCACCACTTTCCTATTCACCACCTTCCACTAATCACCACATCTCTATTTCCCACCCTCCCCTAATCCCCACCACTCTCCTTTTCCGACCCTTCCCCATTCCCCACCACTCTCCCCAAAATCCCACCACTCTCCTAATCCCACCCTCACATAATCGCCACCACTCTCCTGTTCCCCATTCTCCCCTAATCCCCACCGCTCTTCTATTCCAACCCTCACCTA
The DNA here is from genome assembly GCF_030028105.1 of Mobula birostris. Classification (NCBI taxonomy): domain Eukaryota; kingdom Metazoa; phylum Chordata; class Chondrichthyes; order Myliobatiformes; family Myliobatidae; genus Mobula; species Mobula birostris. The sequence continues at coordinate 37,122,601 of NC_092380.1, read as the reverse complement.
ATATATACTACTTTCCTATTCACCACCTTCCCCTAATTCCCACAACTCTCCTATACCCACCATCCCCTAATCCCCACCACTCTCCCCAAAACCCCACCACTCTTCTATTCCCACCCTCACCTAATCCCCGTCACTCTCCCCGAAACCTCACCACTCTCCTAATCCCACCCTCTCCTAATCCCCACCACTCTCCATGATCACCTCATCCCCACCACTCTCCCAATCCCCACCACTCTCCTATTCTCCACCCTCCCCTAATCCCCACTTTCCTATTCCCCACCTTCCCCTAATCACCACGGCACCTATTCCCCACCTTCCCCAAATCCCGACCGCTCTCCTATTCCCACCCTCACCTAATCGCCACCACTCTCCTGTTCCCCATTCTCCCCTAATCCCCACCGCTCTTCTATTCCCACCCTCACCTAATATCCACTACTTTCCTATTCACCACCTTCCCCTAATCACCACCACTCTCCTATTCCCCACCTTCCCCTAATCCCCACTGCTCTCCTATTCCCATCCTCACGTAATTGCCACCAGCCTCCTATTCCCCACCTTCCCCTAATCGCCACCGCTCTCCTATTCCCACCCTCACCTAATCCCCACCCTCCCCTAATCCCTAGCACTCTCCCTGAAACCCCACCACTTTCCTATTCCCACTCTCACCTAATCTCCACCACTCTCCCCGAAACCCCACCACTCTACAATTCTCACTCAGCCCCAATCCCCACAACTCTCCCCAAAACCCCACCACTCTCCTATTCCCACCCTCATCAAAACCTCACCACTCTGCTATTCCCACCCTCACCCAAGCACCGCCACTCTCCCCGAAACCCCACCACTCTACTATTCTCACCCACCCCTAATCCCCACAACTCTCCCCAAAACCCCACCACTCTCCTACTCCCACCCTCACCTAATCCCCACTACTCTCCTATTCCCAGTCTCCCCAAAACGCCACCACTCTCCTACTCCCCACCTTCCACTAATTCCCACCACTCTCCTAATCCCACCCTCCCTTAATCCCCACCACTCTTCTATTCCCACCCTCACCTACACCGTCACTCTCCCCAAAACCCCACCACTCTCCTATTCCAACCCTCACCTAATACCCACCACTTTTCTATTCACCACCTTGCCCTAATCACCACCACTCTCATATTCCCCACCTTCCCCTAATCCCCACCACTCTCCTATTCCCACCCTCACCTAATCCCAATCATCCCCTAATCCCCACCACTTTCCTATTCTCCACCATCCCCTAATCCCCACCTTCCACTAATCACTACCACTCTCTTATTTCCAACCGTCCACTAATCCCCACCACTCCCCCCGTAACCCCACCACTCTCCTATTCCCACCCTCCCCTATTCCCCACCACTCTCCCCAAAACCCCACCACTCTCCTAATCCCACCCTCACTTAATCGCCACCACTCTCCTGTTCCCCATTCTCCCCTAATCCCCACCGCTCTTCTATTCCAACCCTCACCTAATATACACTACTTTCCTATTCACCACCTTCCCCTAATCACCACCACTCTCCTATTCCCCACCTTCCCCTAATTCCCACAACTCTCCTATGCCCACCATCCCCTAATCCCCACCACTCTCCCCAAAACCCCACCACTCTTCTATTCCCACCCTCACCTAATCCCCGACACTCTCCCCGAAACCTCATCACTCTCCTAATCCCACCCTCCCCTAATCCCCACCACTCTCCATGATCACCTCATCCCCACCACTCTCCCAATCCCCACCACTCTCCTATTCTCCACCCTCCCCTAATCCCCACTTTCCTATTCCCCACCTTCCCCTAATCAACACGACTCCTATTCCCCACCTTCCCCAAATCCCGACCGCTCTCCTATTCCCACCCTCACCTAATCGCCACCACTCTCCTGTTCCCCATTCTCCCCTAATCCCCACCGCTCTTTTATTCCAACCCTCACCTAATATCTACTACTTTCCTATTCACCACCTTCCCCTAATCCCCACTGCTCTCCTATTCCCATCCTCACGTAATTGCCACCAGCCTCCTATTCCCCACCTTCCCCTAATCGCCACCGCTCTCCTATTCCCACCCTCACCTAATACCCACTACTTTCCTATTCACCACCTTCCCCTAATCGCCACCTCTCCTATTCCCCACCTTCCCCTAATCCCCACCGCTCTCCTATTCGCACCCTCACCTAATCCTAACCACTCTCCTAATCCCCACCTTCCCCTAATTCCCACCACTCTCCTATTCCCACCTCCCCAAAACCCCACCACTCTGCTATTCCCACCCTCACCCAAGCCCCGACACTCTCCCCGAAACCCCACCACTCTACTATTCTCACCCACCCCTAATCCCCACAATTCTCCCCAAAATCCCACCACTCTCCTATTCCCACTCTCACCTAATCCCCACCACTCTCCTATTCCCAGTCTCCCCAAAACGCCACCACTCTCCCCAAACCACTCTTCTATTCCCACCCTCACCTATCCTGTCACTCTCCCCAAAACCCCACCACTCTCTTATTCCAACCCCACCTAATACCCACCACTTTCCTATTCACCACCTTCCCCTAATCACCACCACTCTCATATTCCCCACCTTCCCCTAATCCCCACCGTTCTCCTATTCCCACCCTCACCTAATCAGCACCACTCTCATATCCCCCACCTTCCACTAACCACCACTCTCCTATTTCCCACCCTCCCCTAATCCCCACCACTCTCCTTTTCCGACCCTTCCCTATTCCCCACCACTCTCCCCAAAACCCCACCACCCTTCTGATCCCACCCTCACATAATCGCCACCACTCTCCTATTCCCCATTCTCTCCTAATCCCCACCACTCTCCTATTCCCATCCTCACCTCATCCCCACCACTCTCCCAATCCCCACCACTCTCCTATTCCCACCCTCACCTAATCGCCACCACTCTCCAGTTCCCCATTCTCCCCAATCCGCACCGCACTTCTATTCCAACCCTCACCTAATATCCACTATTTTCCTATTCACCACCTTCCCCTAATCACCACCACTCTCCTATTCCCCACCTTTCCCTAATCCCCACCGCTCTGCTATTCGCACCGTCACCAACTCCACACCCTCCCCTAATCCCCAGCACTCTCCTATTCTCAACCCTCTCCTAATCCCCACCACTCTCCTATTCCCCACCTCCTGCTAATTCCCACAACTCTGCTATTCCCACCCTCCCCTAATCCCCACCACTCTCCCCGAATCCCCACCACTTACCTATTCCCACCCTCACATAATCCCCACCACTCTCCCCGAAACCCCACCACCCTACAATTCTCACTCAGCCCCAATCCCCAGAACTCTCCCCAAAACCCCACCACTCTCCTATTCCAACCCTCACCTAATCCCCACCACTCTCCTATTCCCAGTCTCCCCAAAATGCCACCACTCTCCTACTCCCCACCTTCCCCTAATTCCCACCACTCTCCTAATCCCACTTTCCCCTAATCCCCACCACTCTCCCCAAAGCACCACCACTCTTCTATTCCCACCCTCACCTACCCCGTCACTCTCCCCAAAACCCCACCACTCTCCTATTCCAACCCTCACCTAATACCCACCACTTTCCTATTCACCACCTTCCACTAATCACCACCACTCTATTTCCCACCCTCCCCTAATCCCCACCACTCTCCTTTTCCGACCCTTCCCTATTCCCCACCACTCTCCCCAAAACCCCACCACTCTCCTAATCCCACCCTCCCCTAATCCCCACCACTCTCCATGATCATCTCATCCCCACCACTCTCCCAATCCCCACCACTCTCCTATTCTCCACCCTCCCCTAATCCCCACTTTCCTATTCCCCACCTTCCCCTAATCACCACGGCACCTATTCCCCACCTTCCCCAAGTCCCGACCGCTCTCCTATTCCCACCCTCACCTAATCGCCACCACTCTCCTGTTCTCCATTCTCCCCTAATCCCCACCGCTCTTCTATTCCAACCCTCACCTAATATCCACTACTTTCCTATTCACCACCTTCCCCTAATCACCACCACTCTCCTATTCCCCACCTTCCCCTAATCCCCACTGCTCTCCTATTCCCATCCTCACGTAATTGCCACCAGCCTCCTATTCCCCACCTTCCCCTAATCGCCACCGCTCTCCTATTCCCACCCTCACCTAATCCCCACCCTCCCCTAATCCCTAGCACTCTCCCTGAAACCCCACCACTTTCCTATTCTCACTCAGCCCCAATCCCCACAACTCTCCCCAAAACCCCACCACTCTCCTATTCCCACCCTCACCAAAACCTAACCACTCTGCTATTCCCACCCTCACCCAAGCACCGCCACTCTCCCTGAAACCCCACCACTCTACTATTCTCACCCACCCCTCATCCCCACAACTCTCCCCAAAACCCCACCACTCTCCTACTCCCACCCTCACCTAATCCCCACTACTCTCCTATTCCCAGTCTCCCCAAAACGCCACCATTCTCCTACTCCCCACCTTCCACTAATTCCCACCACTCTCCTAATCCCACCCTCCCCTAATCCCCACCACTCTCATATTCCCCACCTTCCCCTAATCCCCACCACTCTCCTATTCCCACCCTCACCTAATCAGCACCACTCTTCTAATCCACACTTTCCCCTAATCCCCACCGCTCTATTCCCACCCTCACCTAATCCCAATCATCCCCTAAACCCCACCACTTTCCTATTCTCCACCATCCCCTAATCCCCACCTTCCACTAATCACCACCACTCTCTTATTTCCAACCGTCCACTAATCCCCACCACTCCCCCCGTAACCCAACCACTCTCCTATTCCCACCCTCCCCTATTCCCCACCACTCTCCCCAAAACCCCACCACTCTCCTAATCCCACCCTCACTTAATCGCCACCACTCTCCTGTTCCCCATTCTCCCCTAATCCCCACCGCTCTTCTATTCCAACCCTCACCTAATATACACTACTTTCCTATTCACCACCTTCCCCTAATCACCACCACTCTCCTATTCCCCACCTTCCCCTAATTCCCACAACTCTCCTATGCCCACCATCCCCTAATCCCCACCACTCTCCTCAAAACCCCACCACTCTTCTATTCCCACCCTCACCTAATCCCCGACACTCTCCCCGAAACCTCATCACTCTCCTAATCCCACCCTCCCCTAATCCCCACCACTCTCCATGATCACCTCATCCCCACCACTCTCCCAATCCCCACCACTCTCCTATTCTCCACCCTCCCCTAATCCCCACTTTCCTATTCCCCACCTTCCCCTAATCACCACGACTCCTATTCCCCACCTTCCCCAAATCCCGACCGCTCTCCTATTCCCACCCTCACCTAATCGCCACCACTCTCCTGTTCCCCATTCTCCCCTAATCCCCACCGCTCTTCTATTCCAACCCTCACCTAATATCCACTACTTTCCTATTCACCACCTTCCCCTAATCACCACCACTCTCCTATTCCCCACCTTCCCCTAATCCCCACTGCTCTCCTATTCCCATCCTCACGTAATTGCCACCAGCCTCCTATTCCCCACCTTCCCCTAATCGCCACCGCTCTCCTATTCCCACCCTCACCTAATCCCCACCCTCCCCTAATCCCTAGCACTCTCCCTGAAACCCCACCACTTTCCTATTCCCACTCTCACCTAATCTCCACCACTCTCCCCGAAACCCCACCACTCTACAATTCTCACTCAGCCCCAATCCCCACAACTCTCCCCAAAACCCCACCACTCTCTTATTCCCACCCTCACCAACACCTCACCACTCTGCTATTCCCACCCTCACCCAAGCACCGCCACTCTCCCCGAAACCCCACCACTCTACTATTCTCACCCACCCCTAATCCCCACAACTCTCCCCAAAACCCCACCACTCTCCTACTCCCACCCTCACCTAATCCCCACTACTCTCCTATTCCCAGTCTCCCCAAAACGCCACCACTCTCCTACTCCCCACCTTCCACTAATTCCCACCACTCTCCTAATCCCACCCTCCCCTAATCCCCACCACTCTTCTATTCCCACCCTCACCTACACCGTCACTCTCCCCAAAACCCCACCACTCTCCTATTCCAACCCTCACCTAATACCCACCACTTTTCTGTTCACCACCTTGCCCTAATCACCACCACTCTCATATTCCCCACCTTCCCCTAATCCCCACCACTCTCCTATTCCCACCCTCCCCTATTCCCCACCACTCTCCCCAAAACCCCACCACTCTCCTAATCCCACCCTCACTTAATCGCCACCACTCTCCTGTTCCCCATTCTCCCCTAATCCCCACCGCTCTTCTATTCCAACCCTCACCTAATATACACTACTTTCCTATTCACCACCTTCCCCTAATCACCACCACTCTCCTATTCCCCACCTTCCCCTAATTCCCACAACTCTCCTATGCCCACCATCCCCTAATCCCCACCACTCTCCCCAAAACCCCACCACTCTTCTATTCCCACCCTCACCTAATCCCCGACACTCTCCCCGAAACCTCATCACTCTCCTAATCCCACCCTCCCCTAATCCCCACCACTCTCCATGATCACCTCATCCCCACCACTCTCCCAATCCCCACCACTCTCCTATTCTCCACCCTCCCCTAATCCCCACTTTCCTATTCCCCACCTTCCCCTAATCACCACGACTCCTATTCCCCACCTTCCCCAAATCCCGACCGCTCTCCTATTCCCACCCTCACCTAATCGCCACCACTCTCCTGTTCCCCATTCTCCCCTAATCCCCACCGCTCTTCTATTCCAACCCTCACCTAATATCTACTACTTTCCTATTCACCACCTTCCCCTAATCCCCACTGCTCTCCTATTCCCGTCCTCACGTAATTGCCACCAGCCTCCTATTCCCCACCTTCCCCTAATCGCCACCGCTCTGCTATTCCCACCCTCACCTAATACCCACTACTTTCCTATTCACCACCTTCCCCTAATCGCCACCTCTCCTATTCCCCACCTTCCCCTAATCCCCACCGCTCTCCTATTCGCACCCTCACCTAATCCTAACCACTCTCCTAAACCCCACCTTCCCCTAATTCCCACCACTCTCCTATTCCCACCTCCCCAAAACCCCACCACTCTGCTATTCCCACCCTCACCCAAGCCCCGCCACTCTCCCCGAAACCCCACCACTCTACTATTCTCACCCACCCCTAATCCCCACCACTCTCTCCAAAATCCCACCACTCTCCTATTCCCACTCTCACCTAATCCCCACCACTCTCCTATTCCCAGTCTCCCCAAAACGCCACCACTCTCCCCAAACCACTCTTCTATTCCCACCCTCACCTATCCCGTCACTCTCCCCATAACCCCACCACTCTCTTATTCCAACCCCACCTAATACCCACTACTTTCCTATTCACCACCTTCCCCGAATCACCACCACTCTCATATTCCCCACCTTCCCCTAATCCCCACCGTTCTCCTATTCCCACCCTCACCTAATCAGCACCACTCTCATATTCCCCACCTTCCACTAATCACCACCACTCTCCTATTTCCCACCCTCCCCTAATCCCCACCACTCTCCTTTTCCGACCCTTCCCTATTCCCCACCACTCTCCCCAAAACCCCACCACCCTCCTGATCCCACCCTCACATAATCGCCACCACTCTCCTATTCCCCATTCTCTCCTAATCCCCACCACTCTCCTATTCCCATCCTCACCTCATCCCCACCACTCTCCCAATCCCCACCACTCTCCTATTCCCACCCTCACCTGATCGCCACCACTCTCCTGTTCCCCATTCTCCCCAATCCGCACCGCACTTCTATTCCAACCCTCACCTAATATCCACTATTTTCCTATTCCCCACCTTTCCCTAATCCCCACCGCTCTGCTATTCCCACCGTCACCAACTCCACACCCTCCCCTAATCCCCAGCATTCTCCTATTCTCAACCCTCTCCTAATCCCCACCACTCTCCTATTCCCCACCTCCTGCTAATTCCCACAACTCTGCTATTCCCACCCTCCCCTAATCCCCACCACTCTCCCCGAATCCCCACCACTTACCTATTCCCACCCTCACATAATCCCCACCACTCTCCCCGAAACCCCACCACCCTACAATTCTCACTCAGCCCCAATCCCCAGAACTCTCCCCAAAACCCCACCACTCTCCTATTCCCACCCTCACCTAATCCCCACCACTCTCCTATTCCCAGTCTCCCCAAAATGCCACCACTCTCCTACTCCCCACCTTCCCCTAATTCCCACCACTCTCCTAATCCCACTTTCCCCTAATCCCCACCACTCTCCTCAAAGCACCACCACTCTTCTATTCCCACCCTCACCTACCCCGTCACTCTCCCCAAAACTCCAACACTCTCCTATTCCAACCCTCACCTAATACCCACCACTTTCCTATTCACCACCTTCCACTAATCACCACCACTCTATTTCCCACCCTCCCCTAATCCCCACCACTCTCCTTTTCCGACCCTTCCCTATTCCCCACCACTCTCCCCAAAACCCCACCACTCTTCTATTCCCACCCTCACCTAATCCCCGTCACTCTCCCCGAAACCTCACCACTCTCCTAATCCCACCCTCCCCTAATCCCCACCACTCTCCATGATCACCTCATCCCCACCACTCTCCCAATTCCCACCACTCTCCTATTCTCCACCCTCCCCTAATCCCCACTTTCCTATTCCCCACCTTCCCCTAATCACCACGGCACCTATTCCCCACCTTCCCCAAATCCCGACCGCTCTCCTATTCCCACCCTCACCTAATCGCCACCACTCTCCTGTTCCCCATTCTCCCCTAATCCCCACCGCTCTTGTATTCCAACCCTCACCTAATATCCACTACTTTCCTATTCACCACCTTCCCCTAATCACCACCACTCTCCTATTCCCCACCTTCCCCTAATCCCCACTGCTCTCCTATTCCCATCCTCACGTAATTGCCACCAGCCTCCTATTCCCCACCTTCCCCTAATCGCCACCGCTCTCCTATTCCCACCCTCACCTAATCCCCACCCTCCCCTAATCCCTAGCACTCTCCCTGAAACCCCACCACTTTCCTATTCCCACTCTCACCTAATCTCCACCACTCTCCCTGAAACCCCACCACTCTACAATTCTCACTCAGCCCCAATCCCCACAACTCTCCCCAAAACCCCACCACTCTCCTATTCCCACCCTCACCAAAACCTCACCACTCTGCTATTCCCACCCTCACCCAAGCACCGCCACTCTCCCCGAAACCCCACCACTCTACTATTCTCACCCACCCCTAATCCCCACAACTCTCCCCAAAACCCCACCACTCTCCTACTCCCACCCTCACCTAATCCCCACTACTCTCCTATTCCCAGTCTCCCCAAAACGCCACCACTCTCCTACTCCCCACCTTCCACTAATTCCCACCACTCTCCTAATCCCACCCTCCCCTAATCCCCACCACTCTTCTATTCCCACCCTCACCTACACCGTCACTCTCCCTAAAACCCCACCACTCTCCTATTCCAACCCTCACCTAATACCCACCACTTTTCTATTCACCACCTTGCCCTAATCACCACCACTCTCATATTCCCCACCTTCCCCTAATCCCCACCACTCTCCTATTCCCACACTCACCTAATCAGCACCACTCTTCTAATCCACACTTTCCCCTAATCCCCACCGCTCTATTCCCACCCTCACCTAATCCCAATCATCCCCTAATCCCCACCACTTTCCTATTCTCCACCATCCCCTAATCCCCACCTTCCACTAATCACCACCACTCTCTTATTTCCAACCGTCCACTAATCCCCACCACTCCCCCCGTAACCCCACCACTCTCCTATTCCCACCCTCCCCTATTCCCCACCACTCTCCCCAAAACCCCACCACTCTCCTAATCCCACCCTCACTTAATCGCCACCACTCTCCTGTTCTCCATTCTCCCCTAATCCCCACCGCTCTTCTATTCCAACCCTCACCTAATATACACTACTTTCCTATTCACCACCTTCCCCTAATCACCACCACTCTCCTATTCCCCACCTTCCCCTAATTCCCACAACTCTCCTATGCCCACCATCCCCTAATCCCCACCACTCTCCCCAAAACCCCACCACTCTTCTATTCCCACCCTCCCCTAATCCCCAACACTCTCCCCGAAACCTCATCACTCTCCTAATCCCACCCTCCCCTAATCCCCACCACTCTCCATGATCACCTCATCCCCACCACTCTCCCAATCCCCACCACTCTATTCTCCACCCTCCCCTAATCCCCACTTTCCTATTCCCCACCTTCCCCTAATCACCACGACTCCTATTCCCCACCTTCCCCAAATCCCGACCGCTCTCCTATTCCCACCCTCACCTAATCGCCACCACTCTCCTGTTCCCCATTCTCCCCTAATCCCCACCGCTCTTCTATTCCAACCCTCACCTAATATCTACTACTTTCCTATTCACCACCTTCCCCTAATCCCCACTGCTCTCCTATTCCCATCCTCACGTAATTGCCACCAGCCTCCTATTCCCCACCTTCCCCTAATCGCCACCGCTCTCCTATTCCCACCCTCACCTAATCCCCACCCTCCCCTAATCCCCAGCACTCTCCCTGAAACCCCACCACTTTCCTATTCCCACTCTCACCTAATCCCCACCACTCTCCCCGAAACCCCACCACTCTTCAATTCTCACCCAGCCCCAATCCCCACAACTCTCCCCAAAACCCCACCACTCTCCTATTCCCCACCTTCCCATAATTCACACCACTCTTCTATTCCCAGTCTCCTGAAAACGCCACCACTCTCCTATTCCCCACCTTCCCATAATTCACACCACTCTTCTATTCTCACCCTCCGCTAATCCCCACCTTTCTCCTGTTCCCATCCTCACCTAAAACACACCACTTTCCTATTCCCCACCTTCCCCAAATCCCGACCGCTCTCCTATTCCCACCCTCACCTAATCGCCACCACTCTCCTGTTCCCCATTCTCCCCTAATCCCCACCGCTCTTGTATTCCAACCCTTACCTAATATCCACTACTTTCCTATTCACCACCTTCCCCTAATCACCACCACTCTCCTATTCCCCACCTTCCCCTAATCCCCACTGCTCTACTATTCCCATCCTCACGTAATTGCCACCAGCCTCCTATTCCCCACCTTCCCCTAATCGCCACCGCTCTCCTATTCCCACCCTCACCTAATCCCCACCCTCCCCTAATCCCTAGCACTCTCCCTGAAACCCCACCACTTTCCTATTCCCACTCTCACCTAATCTCCACCACTCTCCCCGAAACCCCACCACTCTACAATTCTCACTCAGCCCCAATCCCCACAACTCTCCCCAAAACCCCACCACTCTCCTATTCCCACCCTCACCCAAGCACCGCCACTCTCCCCGAAACCCCACCACTCTACTATTCTCACCCACCCCTAATCCCCACAACTCTCCCCAAAACCCCACCACTCTCCTACTCCCACCCTCACCTAATCCCCACTACTCTCCTATTCCCAGTCTCCCCAAAACGCCACCACTCTCCTACTCCCCACCTTCCACTAATTCCCACCACTCTCCTAATCCCACCCTCCCCTAATCCCCACCACTCTTCTATTCCCACCCTCACCTACACCGTCACTCTCCCCAAAACCCCACCACTCTCCTATTCCAACCCTCACCTAACACCCACCACTTTTCTATTCACCACCTTGCCCTAATCACCACCACTCTCATATTCCCCACCTTCCCCTAATCCCCACCACTCTCCTATTCCCACACTCACCTAATCAGCACCACTCTTCTAATCCACACTTTCCCCTAATCCCCACCGCTCTATTCCCACCCTCACCTAATCCCAATCATCCCCTAATCCCCACCACTTTCCTATTCTCCACCATCCCCTAATCCCCACCTTCCACTAATCACCACCACTCTCTTATTTCCAACCGTCCACTAATCCCCACCACTCCCCCCGTAACCCCACCACTCTCCTATTCCCACCCTCCCCTATTCCCCACCACTCTCCCCAAAACCGCACCACTCTCCTAATCCCACCCTCACTTAATCGCCACCACTCTCCTGTTCCCCATTCTCCCCTAATCCCCACCGCTCTTCTATTCCAACCCTCACCTAATATACACTACTTTCCTATTCACCACCTTCCCCTAATCACCACCACTCTCCTATTCCCCACCTTCCCCTAATTCCCACAACTCTCCTATGCCCACCATCCCCTAATCCCCACCACTCTCCCCAAAACCCCACCACTCTTCTGTTCCCACCCTCACCTAATCCCCGACACTCTCCCCGAAATCTCATCACTCTCCTAATCCCACCCTCCCCTAATCACCACCACTCTCCTAATCCCCACTTTCCCCTAATCCCCACCGCTCTATTCCCACCCTCACCTAATCCCCACCACTCTCCTATTCCCCACCTTCTCTTAATTCCAACTCTCCTATTCCCACCCTACCCTAATCCCTGCCACCCTCCCCAAAACCCCACCACTCTGCTATTCCCACCCTCACCCAAGCCCCGCCACTCTCCCCGAAACCCCACCATTGTCCTATTCCCCACCTTCCCTTAATTCCCACTACTCTTCTATTCCCACCCTCACCTAATCGCCACCTCTCCTATTCCCCATTCTTCCCTAATCCCCACCACTCTCCTATTCCCACCCTCACCTAAAACCCACCGTTTTCCTATTCACCACCTTCCCCTAATCACCACCACTCTCCCCGAAACCCCACCACTTCCCTATTCCTTCCCTCACCTAATCCCCACCACTCTCCCCGAAACCTTTACACTCTCCTATTTCCAACCTCCCCTGATCCCCACCACTCTCCCCAAAACCCCACCAGTCTCCTATTCCCATCCTCACCTAATCCCCACCACTCTCCTATTCCCTATTTTACCCTAATCTCCACCACTCTGCTATTCCCATCCTCACCTAATACCCACCACTTTCCTATTCACCACCTTCCCCTAATCACCACCACTCTCAGATTCCCCACCTTCCCCTAATCCCCACCATTCTCCTAAACCCCATTTTCCCTTAATCCCCACCGCTCTATTCCCACCCATACCTAATCCCCACCACTCTCCTATTCCCCACCTTCTCCTAATTCCGACCACTCTCCTATTCCCACCCTCCCCTAATCCCCACCACTCTGCCCGAAACCCCACCACTTTCCTATTCCCACCCTCCCCTAATCCCCACCACTCTGCCCGAAACACCACCACTCTCTATTCCCACCCTCACCTAATCCCCACCACTCTCCCCGAAACCTTTACACTCTCCTATTCCCAACCTCCCCTGATCCCCACCACTCTCCCCAAAACACCACCACTCTCCTATTCCCCACCTTCCCCTAATTCCCACCACTCTCCTATTCCCACCCTCCCCAAAACCCCACCACTCTTCTATTTCCACTCTCACCCAAACCCCGCCACTCTCCCCGAAACCTTTACACTCTCCTATTTCCAACCTCCCGATCCCCACCACTCTCCCCAAAACCCCACCAGTCTCCTATTCCCATCCTCACCTAATCCCCACCACTCTCCTATTCCCTATTTTACCCTAATCTCCACCACTCTGCTATTCCCATCCTCACCTAATACCCACCACTTTCCTATTCACCACCTTCCCCTAATCACCACCACTCTCAGATTCCCCACCTTCCCCTAATCCCCACCATTCTCCTAAACCCCATTTTCCCTTAATCCCCACCGCTCTATTCCCACCCATACCTTATCCCCACCACTCTCCTATTCCCCACCTTCTCCTAATTCCGACCACTCTCCTATTCCCACCCTCCCCTAATCCCCACCACTCTGCCCGAAACCCCACCACTTTCCTATTCCCACCCTCCCCTAATCCCCACCACTCTGCCTGAAACACCACCACTCTCTATTCCCCTCACCTAATCCCCACCACTCTCCCCAAAACCTTTACACTCTCCTATTCCCAACCTCCCCTGATCCCCACCACTCTCCCCAAAACACCACCACTCTCCTATTTCCCACCTTCCCCTAATTCCCACCACTCTCCTATTCCCACCCTCCCCAAAACCCCACCACTCTTCTATTTCCACTCTCACCCAAACCCCGCCACTCTCCCCGAAGCCCCACCACTGTCCTATTCCCCACCCTCACCTAATATCCACAACTTTCCTATTCACCACCTTCCCCTAATCACCACCACTCTCCTGTTCCCCACCTTCACCTAATCCCCACCGTTCTCCTATTCCCACCCTCACCTAATCAGCACCACTCTTTAAATCCACACTTTCCCCTAATCCCCACCGCTCTATTCCCACCCTCACCTAATCCCAATCATCCCCTAATCCCCACCACTTTCCTATTCTCCACCATCCCCTAATCCCCACCACTCTCCTATTCCTCGCCTTCCACTAATCACCACCACTCTCTTATTTCCAACCGTCCACTAATCCCCGCCACTCCCCCCATAACCCCACCACTCTCCTATTCCCACCCTCCCCTATTCCCCACCACTTTCCCCAAAACCCCACCACTCTCCTAATTCCACCCTCACATAATCGCCACCACTCTCCTGTTCCCCATTCTCCCCTAATCCCCACCGCTCTTCTATTCCAACCCTCACCTAATATACACTACTTTCCTATTCACCACCTTCCCCTAATCACCACCACTCTCCTATTCCCCACCTTCCCCTAATTCCCACAACTCTCCTATACCCACCATCCCCTAATCCCCACCACTCTCCTATTCCCCAGTTTCCACTAATCACTACCACTCTCCTATATCCCACCCTCCCCTAATCCCAACCACTGTCCTTTTCCGACCCTTCCCTATTCCCCACCACTCTCCCCAAAACCCCACCACTCTTCTATTTCCACCCTCACCCAAACCCCGCCACTCTCCCCGAAGCCCCACGACTGTCCTATTCCCCACCCTCACCTAATATCCACAACTTTCCTATTCACCACCTTCCCCTAATCACCACCACTCTCCTGTTCCCCACCTTCAACTAATCCCCACCGTTCTCCTACTCTCCTAATCCCACCCTCACATTATCGCCACCACTCTCCTGTTCCCCATTCTCCCCTAATCCCCACCGCTCTTCTATTCCAACCCTCACCTAATATACACTACTTTCCTATTCACCACCTTCCCATAATCACCACCACTCTCCGATTCCCCACCTTCCCCTAATTCCCACAACTCTCCTATACCCACCATCCCCTAATCCCCACCACTCTCCCCAAAACCCCACCACTCTTCTATTCCCACCCTCACCTAATCCCCGTCATTCTCCCCAAAACCTCACCACTCTCCTAATCCCACCCTCCCCTAATCCCCACCACTCTCCATGATCACCTCATCCCCACCACTCTCCCAATCCCCACCACTCTCCTATTTTCCACCCTCCCCTAATCCCCACTTTCCTATTCCCCACCTTCCCCTAATCACCACGACTCCTATTCCCCACCTTCCCCAAATCCCGACCGCTCTCCTATTCTCACCCTCACCTAATCGCCACCACTCTCCTGTTCCCCATTCTCCCCTAATCCCCACCGCTCTTCTATTCCAACCCTCACCTAATATCCACTACTTTCCTATTCACCACCTTCCCCTAATCACCACCACTCTCCTATTCCCCACCTTCCCCTAATCCCCACTGCTCTCCTATTCCCATCCTCACGTAATTGCCACCAGCCTCCTATTCCCCACCTTCCCCTAATCGCCACCGCTCTCCTATTCCCACCCTCACCTAATCCCCACCCTCCCCTAATCCCTAGCACTCTCCCTGAAACCCCACCACTTTCCTATTCCCACTCTCACCTAATCTCCACCACTCTCCCCGAAACCCCACCACTCTACAATTCTCACCCAGCCCCAATCCCCACAACTCTCCCCAAAACCCCACCACTCTCCTATTCCCACCCTCACCAAATCCCCACCACTCTCCTATTCCCAGTCTCCTGAAAACGCCACCACTCTCCTATTCCCCACCTTCCCATAATTCCCACCACTCTCCTATTCTCACCCTCCGCTAATCCCCACCTTTCTCCTGTTCCCATCCTCACCTAAAACACACTACTTTCCTATTCACCACCTTCCCCTAATCAAGACCACTCTACCATTCCCCACCTTACCCTGATCCCCACCGCTCTGCTATTCCCACCCTCACCTAATGGCCAACACTCTCCTATTCCCCACCTTCCCCCAATCCCCACCGCCCCCCTACACCCACCCTCACCTATCCCCACCTCTCTCCTAATCACCACCACTCTATTTCCCACCCTCCCCTAATCCCCACCACTCTCCCCCAAACCCCACCACTCTCCTATTCCCACCCTCACCTAATCCCCACCACTCTCCCCGAAACCTTTACACTCTCCTATTCCCATCCTCCCCTGATCCCCACCACTCTCCTATTCCCACCCTCACCTAATCCCCACCACTCTCCCCGAAACCTTTACACTCTCCCATTCCCATCCTCCCCTGATCCCCACCACTCTCCTATTCCCACCCTCACCTAATCCCCACCACTCTCCCCGAAACCTTTACACTCTCCCATTCCCATCCTCCCCTGATCCCCACCACTCTCCCCAAAACCCCACCACTCTCCCCGAAACCTTTACACTCTCCCATTCCCATCCTCCCCTGATCCACACCATTCTCCCCAAAACCACACCAGTCTCCTATTCCCACCCTCACCTAATCCCCACCACTCTCCTATTCCCCATTTTACCCTAATCCCCACCACTCTGCTATTCCCATCCTCACCTAACACCCACCACTTTCCTATTCACCACCTTCCCCTAATCACCACCACCCTCATATTCCCCACCTTCCCCTCATTCCCACCGCTCTCCTATTCCCACCCTCACCTAATCCCCACCACTCTCCTATTCCCCACCTTCTCTTAATTCCAACAACTCTCCTATTCCCACCCTACCCTAATCCCTGCCACCCTCCCCAAAACCCCACCACTCTGCTATTCCCACCCTCACCCAAGCCCCGCCACTCTCCCCGAAACCCCACCACTGTCCTATTCCCCACCTTCCCTTAATTCCCACTACTCTTCTATTCCCACCCTCACCTAATCGCCACCTCTCCTATTCCCCATTCTTCCCTAATCACCACCACTCTCCCCGAAACCCCACCACTTCCCTATTCCTTCCCTCACCTAATCCCCACCACTCTCCCCGAAACCCCACCCGTCTACTATTCACAACCTCACCTAATCCCCACCACTGTCCTATTCCCAGTCTCCCCAAAACGCCACCACTCTCCTATTCCCACCCTCCCCAAATCCCCACCACTCTTCCCAAAACTCCACCACTCTTCTATTCCCACCCTCACCTAATCCCCATCACTCTCCCCAAAACCCCACCACTGTCCTGTTCCCACCTTCCCCTAATCCCCACCTCTCCTATTCCAACCCTCACCTAATACCCACCACTTTCCTATTCACCACCTTCCCCTAATCACCAGCACTCTCCTATTCTCCACCCTCTCCCAATCCCCACCTTCTCCTAATTCCCACAACTCTGCTATTCCCACCCTCCCCTAATTCCCACCACTCTCCCCGAAACCCCACCACTTCCCTATTCCCACCCTCACCTAATCCGCAACACTCTCCCCGAAAACCCACCACTCTACAATTCTCACCCACCCCTAATCCCCACAACTCTCCCCAAAACCCCACCACTCGCCTATTCCCACCCTCACCTAATTCCCACCACTCTCCTATTCCCACCCTGCCCTAATCCCCACCTTTCTCCTGTTCCATCCTCACCTAATACCCACCACTTTCCTATTCACCACCACTCTCCTATTCCCCACCTTACCCTGATCCCCACCACTCTGCTATTCCACCCTCACCTAATCGCCAACACTCTCCTATTCCCCACCTTCCCCTAATCCCCACCGCTCCCCTATACCCACCCTCACCTAATCCCCACACTCTCCTGATCACCACCAGTCTCCTATTTCCCACCATCCCCTAATCCCCAAAACTCTCCCCGAAACCTTTACACTCCTCTATTCCCATCCTTCCCTGATCTCCACCCACTCTCCCCAAAACTCCACCAGTCACCTATTTCCACCCTCACCTAATCCCCACCACTCTCCTATTCCCCATTTTACCCTAATCCCCACCACTCTGCTATTCCCATCCTCACCTAATACCCACCACTTTCCTATTCACCACCTTCCCCTAATCACCACCACTCTGATATTCCCCACCTTCCCCTAATCCCCACCGCTCTCCTATTCCCCACCTTCTCCTAATTCCCACCACTCTGCTATTCCCACCCTCACCCAAACCCCGCCACTCTCCCCGAAACCCCACCACTGTCCTATTCCCCACCTTCCCCTAATTCCCACCGCTCTCCTATTCCCACCCTCACCTAATCGCCACCACTCTCCTATTCCCAGTCTCCTGAAAACGCCACCACTCTCCTATTCCCCACCTTCCCATAATTCACACCACTCTCCTATTCTCACCCTCCGCTAATCCCCACCTTTCTCCTGTTCCCATCCTCACCTAATGGCCAACACTCTCCTATTCCCCACCTTCCCCCAATCCCCACCGCTCCCCTACACCCACCCTCACCTATCCCCACCTCTCTCCTAATCACCACCACTCTATTTCCCACCCTCCCCTAATCCCCACCACTCTCCCCCAAACCCCACCACTCTCCTATTCCCACCCTCACCTAATCCCCACCACTCTCCCCGAAACCTTTACACTCTCCTATTCCCATCCTCCCCTGATCCCCACCACTCTCCTATTCCCACCCTCACCTAATCCCTACCACTCTCCCCGAAACCTTTACACTCTCCCATTCCCATCCTCCCCTGTTCCACACCATTCTCCCCAAAACCACACCAGTCTCCTATTCCCACCCTCACCTAATCCCCACCACTCTCCTATTCCCCATTTTACCCTAATCCCCACCACTCTGCTATTCCCATCCTCACCTAACACCCACCACTTTCCTATTCACCACCTTCCCCTAATCACCACCACCCTCATATTCCCCACCTTCCCCAATTCCCACCGCTCTCCTATTCCCACCCTCACCTAATCACCACCACTCTCCTATTCCCCACCTTCTCTTAATTCCAACAACTCTCCTATTCCCACCCTTCCCTAATCCCTACCACCTTCCCCAAAACCCCACCACTCTGCTATTCCCACCCTCACCCAAGCCCCGCCACTCTCCCCGAAACCCCACCACTGTCCTATTCCCCACCTTCCCTTAATTCCCACCACTCTTCTATTCCCACCCTCACCTCATCGCCACCTCTACTATTCCCCATTCTTCCCTTATCCCCACCACTCTCCTATTCCCACCCTCACCTAAAACCCACCGTTTTCCTATTCAACACATTCCCCTAATCACCACCACTCTCCCTGAAACCCCACCACTTCCCTATTCCCACCCTCACCTAATCCCCACCACTCTCCCCGAAACCTTTACACTCTCCTATTCCCATCCTCCCCTGATCCCCACCACTCTCCTATTCCCACCCTCACCTAATCCCCACCACTCTCCCCGAAACCTTTACACTCTCCCATTCCCATCCTCCCCTGATCCCCACCACTTTCCCCAAAACCCCACCACTCTCCTATTCCCACCCTCACCTAATCCCCACCACTCTCCCCGAAACCTTTACACTCTCCCATTCCCATCCTCCCCTGTTCCACACCATTCTCCCCAAAACCACACCAGTCTCCTATTCCCACCCTCACCTAATCCCCACCACTCTCCTATTCCCCATTTTACCCTAATCCCCACCACTCTGCTATTCCCATCCTCACCTAACACCCACCACTTTCCTATTCACCACCTTCCCCTAATCACCACCACCCTCATATTCCCCACCTTCCCCAATTCCCACCGCTCTCCTATTCCCACCCTCACCTAATCACCACCACTCTCCTAATCCCCACCTTCTCTTAATTCCAACAACTCTCCTATTCCCACCCTCCCCTAATCCCTACCACCTTCCCCAAAACCCCACCACTCTGCTATTCCCACCCTCACCCAAGCCCCGCCACTCTCCCCGAAACCCCACCACTGTCCTATTCCCCACCTTCCTTTAATTCCCACCACTCTTCTATTCCCACCCTCACCTAATCGCCACCTCTACTATTCCCCATTCTTCCCTTATCCCCACCACTCTCCTATTCCCACCCTCACCTAAAACCCACCGTTTTCCTATTCACCACATTCCCCTAATCACCACCACTCTCCCTGAAACCCCACCACTTCCCTATTCCTTCCCTCACCTAATCCCTACCACTCTCCCCGAAACCCCACCCATCTACTATTCACAACCTCACCTAATCCCCACCACTGTCCTATTCCCAGTCTCCCCAAAATGCCACCACTCTCCTATTCCCCACCTTCCCCTAATTCCCACCACTCTCCTATTCCCACCCTCCCCAAATCCCCACCACTCTTCCCAAAACTCCACCACTCTTCTATTCCCACCCTCACCTAATCCCCATCACTCTCCCCAAAACCCCACCACTGTCCTGTTCCCACCCTCCCCTAATCCCCACCTCTCCTATTCCAACCCTCACCTAATACCCACCACTTTCCTATTCACCACCTTCCCCTAATCACCACCACTCTCATATTCCCCACCTTCCCTAATCCCCCGCTCTCCTATTCCCACCCTCACCTAATCGCCACCACTCTCCTGTTCCCCATTCTCCCCTACTCTCCACCGCTCTCCTATTCCCACCCTCACCTAATATCCACTACTTTCCTATTCACCACCTTCCCCCTCATGACCACCACTCTCCTATTCCCCACTTTCCCCTAATCCCCACCGCTCTCCTATTCCCACCGTCACCTAATCCCCACCCTCCCCTAATCCCCAGCACTCTCCTATTCTCCACCCTCTCCCAATCCGCACCTTCTCCTAATTCCCACAACTCTGCTATTCCCACCCTCCCCTAATTCCCACCACTCTCCCCGAAACCCCACCACTTCCCTATTCCACCCTCACCTAATCCGCAACACTCTCCCCGAAAACCCACCACTCTACAATTCTCACCCACCCCTAATCCCACAACTCTCCCCAAAACCCCACCACTCGCCTATTCCCACCCTCACCTAATCCCCACCACTCTCCAATTCCCAGTCTCCCCAAAATGCCACAACTCACCTATTCCCCACCTTCCCCTAATTCCCACCACTCTCCTATTCCCACCCTGCCCTAATCCCCACCTTTCTCCTGTTCCATCCTCACCTAATACCCACCACTTTCCTATTCACCACCACTCTCCTATTCCCCACCTTACCCTGATCCCCACCACTCTGCTATTCCACCCTCACCTAATCGCCAACACTCTCCTATTCCCCACCTTCCCCTAATCCCCACCGCTCCCCTATACCCACCCTCACCTAATCCCCACACTCTCCTGATCACCACCAGTCTCCTATTTCCCACCATCCCCTAATCCCCACAACTCTCCCCAAAACCTTTACACTCCTCTATTCCCATCCTTCCCTGATCTCCACCACTCTCCCCAAAACCCCACCAGTCACCTATTTCCACCCTCACCTAATCCCCACCACTCTCCTATTCCCCATTTTACCCTAATCCCCACCACTCTGCTATTCCCATCCTCACCTAATACCCACCACTTTCCTATTCACCACCTTCCCCTAATCACCACCACTCTGATATTCCCCACCTTCCCCTAATCCCCACCGCTCTCCTATTACAACCCTCACCTAATTACCACCACTCTCCTAATCCCCACTTTCCCTAATCCCCACCACTCTATTCCCACCCTCACCTAATCCCCACCACTCTCCTAATTCCCACCACTCTGCTATTCCCACCCTCACCCAAACCCCGCCACTCTCCCCGAAACCCCACCACTGTCCTATTCCCCACCTTCCCCTAATTCCCACCGCTCTCCTATTCCCACCCTCACCTAATCGCCACCACTCTCCTATTCCCAGTCTCCTGAAAACGCCACCACTCTCCTATTCCCCACCTTCCCATAATTCCCACCACTCTCCTATTCTCACCCTCCGCTAATCCCCACCTTTCTCCTGTTCCCATCCTCACCTAAAACACACCACTTTCCTAATCAAGACCACTCTACCATTCCCCACCCTACCCTGATCCCACCGCTCTGCTATTCCCACCCTCACCTAATGGCCAACACTCTCCTATTCCCCACCTTCCCCCAATCCCCACCGCTCCCCTACACCCACCCTCACCTATCCCCACCTCTCTCCTAATCACCACCATTCTATTTCCCACCCTCCCCAATCCCCACCACTCTCCCCCAAACCCCACCACTCTCCTATTCCCACCCTCACCTAATCCCCACCACTCTCCCCGAAACCTTTACACTCTCCTATTCCCATCCTCCCCTGATCCCCACCACTCTCCTATTCCCACCCTCACCTAATCCCCACCACTCTCCCCGAAACCTTTACACTCTCCCATTCCCATCCTCCCCTGATCCCCACCACTTTCCCCAAAACCCCACCACTCTCCTATTCCCACCCTCACCTAATCCCCACCACTCTCCCCGAAACCTTTACACTCTCCCATTCCCATCCTCCCCTGTTCCACACCATTCTCCCCAAAACCACACCAGTCTCCTATTCCCACCCTCACCTAATCCCCACCACTCTCCTATTCCCCATTTTACCCTAATCCCCACCACTCTGCTATTCCCATACTCACCTAACACCCACCACTTTCCTATTCACCACCTTCCCCTAATCACCACCACCCTCATATTCCCCACCTTCCCCAATTCCCACCGCTCTCCTATTCCCACCCTCACCTAATCACCACCACTCTCCTAATCCCCACTTTCCCCTAATCCCCACCGCTCTATTCCCACCCTCACCTAATCCCCACCACTCTCCTATTCCCCACCTTCCACTAATCACCACCACTCTCTTATTTCCAACCGTCCACTAATCCCCACCACTCCCCCCGTAACCCCACCACTCTCCTATTCCCACCCTCCCCTATTCCCTACCACTCTGCCCAAAACCCCACCACTCTCCTAATCCCACCCTCACATAATCGCCACCACTCTCCTGTTCCCCATTCTCCCCCTAATCCCCACCGCTCTTCTATTCCAACCCTCACCTAATATCCACTACTTTCCTATTCACCACCTTCCCCTAATTCCCACAACTCTCCTATACCCACGATCCCCTAATCCCTACCACTCTCCCCACTCCTATTCCCCACCTTCCCCTAATTCCCACCACTCTCCTATTCCCACCCTCCCCTAATCCCCATCTTTCTCCTGTTCCCCATCCTCACCTAATACCCACCACTTTCCTATTCACCACCACTCTCCTATTCCCCACCTTCCCCTAATTCCCACAACTCTCCTATACCCACGATCCCCTAATCCCTACCACTCTCCCCACTCCTATTCCCCACCTTCCCCTAATTCCCACCACTCTCCTATTCCCACCCTCCCCTAATCCCCATCTTTCTCCTGTTCCCATCCTCACCTAATACCCACCACTTTCCTATTCCCCACCTTCCCCTAATCACCACCACTCTCCTATTCCCCACCTTCCCCTAATTCCCACAACTCTCCTATGCCCAGTCTCCCCAAAACACCACCACTCTCCTATTCCCCACCTTCCCCTAATCCCCACCGCTCCCATATACCCACCTCAGCTAATCCCCACCACTTTCCTAATCACCACCACTCTCCTATTTCCCACCCTCCCCTAATCCCCGCCACTCTCCCCGAAATTCCACCACTCTCCTATTCCCATCCTCCCGATCCCCACCACTCTCCCCAAAACGCCACCAGTCTCCTATTCCCACCCTCACCTAATCCCCACCACTCTCCTATTACCCATTTTACCCTAATCCCCACCACTCTGCTATTCCCATCCTCACCTAATACCCACCACTTTCCTATTCACCACCTTCCCCTAATCACCACCACTCTCAGATTCCCCACCTTCCACTAATCCCCACCACTCTCCTAATCCCCATTTTCCCCTAATACCCACCACTCTATACCCACCCTCACCTAATCCCCACCACTCTCCTATTCCCCATCTTCTCCTAATTCCGACAACTCTCCTATTCCCACACTCACCTAATCCCCAGCACTCTCCCCGAAACCCCACCACTGTCCTATTCCCCACCTTCATTTAATTCCCACCGCTCTCCTATTCCCACCCTCACCTAATCGCCACCAGCCTCCTATTCCCCATTCTCCCCTAATCCCCACCACTCTCCTATTCCCACCCTCACCTAATAACCACCGTTTTCCTATTCACCACCTTCCCCAATCACCACCACTCTCCCCGAAACCCCACCACTTCCCTATTCCTTCCCTCACCTAATCCCCACCACTCTCCCCGAAACCCCACCACTCTACTATTCTCACCCACTCCTATTCCCACAACTCTCCCCAAAACCCCACACCTCTCCTATTCCCACCCTCACCTAATCCCCACCACTCTCCTATTCCCAGTCTCCCCAAAACACCACCACTCTCCTATTCCCCACCTTCCCCTAATTCCCACCATTCTCATATTCCCACCCTACCTTAATCCCCACCACTCTCCTATTCCCCACCTTCCACTAATCACCACCACTCTCTTATTTCCAACCGTCCACTAATCCCCACCACTCCCCCCGTAACACCACCATTCTCCTATTCCCCTATTCCCTACCACTCTCCCCACTCCTATACCCCACCTTCCCCTAATTCCCACAACTCTCCTATACCCACACTCCCCTAATCCCTACCACTCTCCCCACTCCTATACCCCACCTTCCCCTAATTCCCACCACTCTCCTATTCCTACCCTCCCCTAATCCCCATCTTTCTCCTGTTCCCATCCTCACCTAATACCCACCACTTTCCTATTCACCACCTTCCCCTAATCACCACCACTCTCCTATTCCCAGTCTCCCCAAAACACCACCACTCTCCTATTCCCCACCTTCCCCTAATTCCCACCATTCTCATATTCCCACCCTACCTTAATCCCCACCACTCTCCTATTCCCCACCTTCCACTAATCACCACCACTCTTATTTCCAACCGTCCACTAATCCCCACCACTCCCCCCGTAACCCCACCATTCTCCTTTTCCCCTATTCCCTACCACTCTCCCCACTCCTATACCCCACCTTCCCTAATTCCCACAACTCTCCTATACCCACACTCCCCTAATCCCTACCACTCTCCCCACTCCTATACCCCACCTTCCCCTAATTCCCACCACTCTCCTATTCCTACCCTCCCATAATCCCCATCTTTCTCCTGTTCCCATCCTCACCTAATACCCACCACTTTCCTATTCACCACCTTCCCCTAATCACCACCACTCTCCTATTCCCCACCTTACCCTGAACCCCACTGCTCTGCTATTGCCACCCTCACCTAATCGCCAACACTCTCCTATTCCCCACCTTCCCCTAATGCCCACCGCTCCCATATACCCACCTCAGCTAATCCCCACCACTTTCCTAATCACCACCACTCTCCTATTCCCACCCTCCCCTAATCCCCACCACTCTCCTATTCCAACCCTCACCTAATACCCACCACTTTCCTATTCACCACCTTCCCCTAATCACCACCACTCTCAGATTCCCCACCTTCCCCTAATCCCCACCACTCCCCTAATCCCCATTTTCCCCTAATCCCCACCGCTCTATTCCCACCCTCACCTAATCCACACCACTCTCCTATTCCCCACCATCTCCTAATTCCGAGAACTCTCCTATTCCCACCCTCCCCTAATCCCCACCACTCTGCTATTCCCATCCTCACCTAATACCCACCGCTTTCCTATTCACCACCTTCCCCTAATCACCACCACTCTGATATTCCCCACCTTCCCCTAATCCCAACCGCTCTCCTATTCCCACCCTCACCTAATTACCACCACTCTCCTAATCCCCACTTTCCCTAATCCCTACCACTCTATTCCCACCCTCACCTAATCCCCACCACTCTCCTATTCCCCACCTTCTCCTAATTCCCACCACTCTGCTATTCCCACCCTCACCCAAACCCCGCCACTCTCCCCGAAACCCCACCACTGTCCTATTCCCCACCTTCCCCTAATTCCCACCGCTCTCCTATTCCCACCCTCACCTAATCGCCACCACTCTCCTATTCCCCATTCTCCCCTAATCCCCACCACTCTCCTATTCCCACCCTCACCTAATAACCACCGTTTTCCTATTCACCACCTTCCCCAATCACCACCACTCTCCCCGAAAGCCCACCACTTCCCTATTCCTTCCCTCACCTAATCCCCACCACTCTCCCCGAAACCCCACCACTCTACTATTCTCACCCACTCCTATTCTCCACAACTCTCCCCAAAACCCCACACCTCTCCTATTCCCACCCTCACCTAATCCCCACCACTCTCCTATTCCCAGTCTCCCCAAAACACCACCACTCTCTTATTCCCCACCTTCCCCTAATTCCCACCATTCTCATATTCCCACCCTACCTTAATCCCCACCACTCTCCTATTCCCCACCTTCCACTAATCACCACCACTCTCTTATTTCCAACCGTCCACTAATCCCCACCACTCCCCCCGTAACCCCACCACTCTCCTATTCCCACCCTCCCCTATTCCCTACCACTCTGCCCAAAACCCCACCACTCTCCTAATCCCACCCTCACATAATCGCCACCACTCTCCTGTTCCCCATTCTCCCCTAATCCCCACCGCTCTTCTATTCCAACCCTCACCTAATATCCACCACTTTCCTATTCACCACCTTCCCCTAATCACCACCACTCTCCTATTCCCCACCTTACCCTGAACTCCACTGCTCTGCTATTGCCACCCTCACCTAATCGCCAACACTCTCCTATTCCCCACCTTCCCCTAATCCCCACCGCTCCCATATACCCACCTCAGCTAATCCCCACCACTTTCCTAATCACCACCACTCTCCTATTTCCCACCCTCCCCTAATCCCCACCACTCTCCCCGAAACTCCACCACTCTCCTATTCCCATCCTCCCGATCCCCACCACTCTCCCCAAAACCCCACCAGTCTCCTATTCCCACCCTCACCTAATCCCCACCACTCTCCTATTCCCCATTTCACCCTAATCCTCACCACTCTGCTATTCCCATCCTCACCTAATACCCACCACTTTCCTATTCACCACCTTCCCCTAATCACCACCACTCTCAGATTCCCCACCTTCCCCTAATCCCCACCACTCTCCTAATCCCCATTTTCCCCTAATCACCTCCGCTCTATTCCCACCCTCACCTAATCCCCACCACTCTCCTATTCCCCACCTTCTGACAACTCTCCTATTCCCACACTCCCCTAATCCCCAACACTCTCCCCAAACCCCCACCACTCTATAATTCTCACCCAGCCCTAATCCCCACAACTCTCCCCAAAACCACACCACTATCCTATTCCGACCCTCGCCTAATCCCCACCACTCTCCTATTCGCCACCTTCCCCTAATTCCCACCACTCTCCTACTCCCACCCTCACCTAATCCCCACCAATCTACCCGAAACCTTTACACTCTCCTATTCCCATCCTCCCCTGATCCCCACCACTCTCCCCAAAACCCCACCAGTCTCCTATTCCCACCCTCACCTACTCCCCACCACTCTCCTATTCCCCATTTTACCCTAATCCCCACCACTCTGCTATTCCCACCCTCACCTAATCCCCACCACTCTCCCCGAAACCCCACCACTTTCCTATTCCCACCCTCACCTAATCCCCAACACTCTCCCCGAAACCCCAACACTCTACAATTCTCACCCTCACCTAATCCCCACCGCTCTCCTATTCCCAGTCTCCCCAAAACGCCACCACTCTCCTATTCCTCAACTTCCCCTAATTCCTACAACTCTCCAATTCGCACCCTCCCCTAATCCCCAGCAATCTCACCAAAACCCCACCACTCTTCTATTGCCACCCTCACCTAATCCCCACCGCTCTCCTATTCCCAGTCTCCCCAAAACGCCACCACTCTCCTATACCCCACCTTCCCCTAATTCCCACAACTCTCCTATTCGCACCCTCCCCTAATCCCCACCAATCTCACCAAAACCCCACCACTCTTCTATTGCCACCCTCACCTAATCCCCACCACTCTCCTATTCCCAGTCTCCCCAAAACGCCACCACTCTCCTATACCCCACCTTCCCCTAATTCCCACAACTCTCCCATTCGCACCCTCCCCTAATCCCCACCACTCTCCCCAAAACCCCACCACTCTTCTATTCCCACCCTCACCTAATCCCCACCAATCTCCCCGAAACCTTTACACTCTCCTATTCCCATCCTCTCCAGATCCCCACCACTTTGCCCAAAACCCCACCAGTCTCCTATTCCCCGTTTTACTCTAATCCCCACCACTCTGCTATTCCCACCCCCACCTAAACCCCACCACTCTGCCCGAAGTCCCAACACTGTCCTATTCCCCACGTTTCCCTAATTCCCACCGCTCTCCTATTCCCACCCTCACCTAATCGCAACCACTCTATTCCCTATTCTCCCCTAATCCCCACCACTCTTCTATTCCCACCCTCACCTAATATCCACAATTTGCCTATTCACCACCTTCCCCTAATCACCACCAATCTCCTGTTCCCCACCTTCCCCTAATCGCCACCGCTCTCCTATTCCAAGCGTCACCTAATCCCCACCCTCCCCTAATCCACAGCACTCTCCTATTCTCCACCCTTTCCTAATCCCCACACCTCTCCTATTCCCCACCTTCTCCTAATTCCCACAACTCTGCTATTCCCACCCTCCCCTAATCCCCACCACTCTCCCCAAAACCCCACCACTTTCCTATACCCACCCTCACCTAATCCCCAACACTCTCCCCGAAACCCCAACACTCTACAATTCTCACCCTCACCTAATCCCCACCGCTCTCCTATTCCCAGTCTCCCCAAAACGCCACCACTCTCCTATTCCTCAACTTCCCCTAATTCCTACAACTCTCCAATTCGCACCCTCCCCTAATCCCCACCACTCTCCCCAAAACCCCACCACTGTCCTATTCCCACCCTCCCCTAATCCCCACCATTCTCCTATTCCAACCCTCACCTAATACCCACCACTTTCCTATTCACCACCTTCACCTAATCACCACCACTCTCAGATTCCCCACCTTCTCCTAATTCCGACAACTCTCTATTCCCACCCTTCCCTAATCCCCACCACTCTCCCCGAAACCCCACCAGTTTCTTATTCCCACCCTCACCTAATCCCCAGCACTCTCCCCGAAACCCCACTACTCTACTATTCCCACCCTCACCTAATCACCACCACTCTCCTATCCCCAGTCTCCCCAAAACACCACCTCTCCTATTCCCCACCTTCCCCTAATTCCCACCACTCTCCTATTCCCACCCTCCCCAAAACCCCACCACTCTGCTATTCCCACCCTCACCCAAACCCAGCCACTCTCCCCGAAGCCCTACCACTGTCCTATTCCCCACCCTCCCCTAATTCCCACCGCTCTCCTATTCCCACCCTCACCTAATCGCGACCACTCTCCTATTCCCCATTCTCCCCTAATCCCCACCTTTCTCCTGTTCCCATCCTCACCTAATGCCCACCACTTTCCTATTCACCACCTTCCCCTAATCACCACCACTCTCCTATTCCCCACCTTCCCCTAATTCCCACAACTCTCCTATACCCACCCTCCCCAAATCCCTACCACTCTCCCCACTCCTATTCCCCACCTTCCCCTAATTCCCACCACTCTCCTATTCCCATCCTCCCCTAATCCCCACCTTTCTCCTGTTCCCATCCTCACCTAATGCCCACCACTTTCCTATTCACCACCTTCCCCTAATCACCACCACTCTCCTATTCCCCACCTTCCCCTAATTCCCACAACTCTCCTATGCCCACCCTCCCCTAATCCCTACCACTCTCCCCACTCCTATTCCCCACCTTCCCCTAATTCCCACCACTCTCCTATTCCCATCCTCCCCTAATCCCCACCTTTCTCCTGTTCCCATCCTCACCTAATACCCACCACTTTCCTATTCACCACCTTCCCCTAATCACCACCACTCTCCTATTCCCCACCTTCCCCTAATCCCCACCGCTCCCATATACCCACCTCAGCTAATCCCCACCACTTTCCTAATCACCACCACTCTCCTATTTCCCACCCTCCCCTAATCCCCACCACTCTCCCCGAAACTCCACCACTCTCCTATTCCCATCCTCCCGATCCCCACCACTCTCCCCAAAACCCCACCAGTCTCCTATTCCCACCCTCACCTAATCCCCACCACTCTCCTATTCCCCATTTCACCCTAATCCTCACCACTCTGCTATTCCCATCCTCACCTAATACCCACCACTTTCCTATTCACCACCTTCCCCTAATCACCACCACTCTCAGATTCCCCACCTTCCCCTAATCCCCACCACTCTCCTAATCCCCATTTTCCCCTAATCACCTCCGCTCTATTCCCACCCTCACCTAATCCCCACCACTCTCCTATTCCCCACCTTCTGACAACTCTCCTATTCCCACACTCCCCTAATCCCCAACACTCTCCCCAAACCCCCACCACTCTATAATTCTCACCCAGCCCTAATCCCCACAACTCTCCCCAAAACCACACCACTATCCTATTCCGACCCTCGCCTAATCCCCACCACTCTCCTATTCGCCACCTTCCCCTAATTCCCACCACTCTCCTACTCCCACCCTCACCTAATCCCCACCAATCTACCCGAAACCTTTACACTCTCCTATTCCCATCCTCCCCTGATCCCCACCACTCTCCCCAAAACCCCACCAGTCTCCTATTCCCACCCTCACCTAATCCCCACCACTCTCCTATTCCCCATTTTACCCTAATCCCCACCACTCTGCTATTCCCACCCTCACCTAATCCCCACCACTCTCCCCGAAACCCCACCACTTTCCTATTCCCACCCTCACCTAATCCCCAACACTCTCCCCGAAACCCCAACACTCTACAATTCTCACCCTCACCTAATCCCCACCGCTCTCCTATTCCCAGTCTCCCCAAAACGCCACCACTCTCCTATTCCTCAACTTCCCCTAATTCCTACAACTCTCCAATTCGCACCCTCCCCTAATCCCCAGCAATCTCACCAAAACCCCACCACTCTTCTATTGCCACCCTCACCTAATCCCCACCGCTCTCCTATTCCCAGTCTCCCCAAAACGCCACCACTCTCCTATACCCCACCTTCCCCTAATTCCCACAACTCTCCTATTCGCACCCTCCCCTAATCCCCACCAATCTCACCAAAACCCCACCACTCTTCTATTGCCACCCTCACCTAATCCCCACCACTCTCCTATTCCCAGTCTCCCCAAAACGCCACCACTCTCCTATACCCCACCTTCCCCTAATTCCCACAACTCTCCCATTCGCACCCTCCCCTAATCCCCACCACTCTCCCCAAAACCCCACCACTCTTCTATTCCCACCCTCACCTAATCCCCACCAATCTCCCCGAAACCTTTACACTCTCCTATTCCCATCCTCTCCAGATCCCCACCACTTTGCCCAAAACCCCACCAGTCTCCTATTCCCACCCTCACCTAATCCCCACCACTCTCCTATTCCCCATTTTACTCTAATCCCCACCACTCTGCTATTCCCACCCCCACCTAAACCCCACCACTCTGCCCGAAGTCCCAACACTGTCCTATTCCCCACGTTTCCCTAATTCCCACCGCTCTCCTATTCCCACCCTCACCTAATCGCAACCACTCTATTCCCTATTCTCCCCTAATCCCCACCACTCTTCTATTCCCACCCTCACCTAATATCCACAATTTGCCTATTCACCACCTTCCCCTAATCACACCAATCTCCTGTTCCCCCACCTTCCCCTAATCGCCACCGCTCTCCTATGCCAAGCGTCACCTAATCCCCACCCTCCCCTAATCCACAGCACTCTCCTATTCTCCACCCTTTCCTAATCCCCACACCTCTCCTATTCCCCACCTTCTCCTAATTCCCACAACTCTGCTATTCCCACCCTCCCCTAAATCCCCACCACTCTCCCCAAAACCCCACACTTTCTATACCCACCCTCACCTAATCCCAACACTCTCCCCGAAACCCCAACACTCTACAATTCTCACCCTCACCTAATCCCCACCGCTCTCCTATTCCCAGTCTCCCCAAAACGCCACCACTCTCCTATTCCTCAACTTCCCCTAATTCCTACAACTCTCCAATTCGCACCCTCCCCCTAATCCCCACCACTCTCCCAAAACCCCACCACTGTCCTATTCCACCCTCCCCTAATCCCCACCATTCTCCTATTCCAACCCTCACCTAATACCCACCACTTTCCTATTCACCACCTTCACCTAATCACCACCACTCTCAGATTCCCCACCTTCCCTAATCCCCACCACTCCCCTAATCCCCATTTTCCCCTAATCCCCACCGCTCTATTCCCACCCTCACCTAATCCACACCACTCTCCTATTCCCCACCATCTCCTAATTCCGACAACTCTCCTATATCCCACCCTCCCCTAATCCCCACCACTCTCCCCGAAACCCCACCACTTTCCTATTCCCACACTCACCTGAAACCCAGCACTCTCCCCGAAACCCCACTACTCTACTATTCCCACCCTCAACTAATCACCACCACTCTCCTATCCCCAGTCTCCCCAAAACACCACCACTCTCTATTCCCCACCTTCCCCAAATTCCACCACTCTCCTATTCCCATCCTCCCCAAAACCCCACCACTCTGCTATTCCCAGCCTCACCCAAACCCCACCACTCTCCCCGAAGCCCTACCACTGTCCTATTCCCCACTTTCCCCCTAATTCCACCGCTCTCCTATTCCCACCCTCACCTAATCGCGACCACTCTCCTATTCCCCATTCTCCCCTAATCCCCACCGCTCTTCTAATCCCACCTCACCTAATATCCACAACTTTCCTATTCACCACCTTCCCCTAATCACCACCACTCTCCTGTTCCCCACCTTCCCCTAATCCCCACCGCTCTCCCATTCCTACCCTCACCTAATTGCCACCAGCCTCCTATTCCCCACCTTTCCCCTAATCACCACGCTCTCCTATTCCCACCATCACCTATTCCCCATCTCCTAATCACCACCACTCTCCTATTCCCCACCTTACCCCGATCCCCACCACTCTGCTATTCCCACCCGCACCCAATCGCCAACGCTCTCCTATTCCCCACCTTGCCCTAATCCTCACCACTCTCCTATTTCCCACCCTCCCCTAATCCCACCACTCTCCCCGAAACCCACCAGTCTCCTATTCCCCATTTTACCCTAATCCCCACCACTCTCCTATTCCCATCCTCACCTAATACCCACCACTTTCCTATTCACCACCTTCCCCTAATCACCACCACTCTCCTGTTCCCCACCTTCCCCTAATCCCCACCACTCCCCTAATCCCCATTTTCCCCTAATCCCCACCGCTCTATTCCCACCCTCACCTAATCCACACCACTCTCCTATTCCCCACCATCTCCTAATTCTGACAACTCTCCTATTCCCACCCTCCCCTAAATCCCCACCACTCTCCCCGAATCCCCACCACTTTCCTATTCCCACACTCACCTAAAACCCAGCACTCTCCCCGAAACCCCTCTACTCTACTATTCCCACCCTCACCTAATCCCCACCACTCTCCTATCCCCAGTCTCCCCAAAACACCACCACTCTCCTATTCCCCACCTTCCCCAAATTCCCACCACTCTCCTATTCCCATCCTCCCCAAAACCCCACCACTCTGCTGTTCCCACCCTCACCCAAAACCCCGCCACTCTCCCCGAAGCCCTACCACTGTCCTATTCCCCACTTTCCCCTAATTCCCACCGCTCTCCTATTCCCACTCTCACCTAATCGCGACCACTCTCCTATTCCCCATTCTCCCCTAATCCCCACCGCCCTTCTAATCCCACCCTCACCTAATATCCACAACTTTCCTATTCACCACCTTCCCCTAATCCCCACCGCTCTCCTATTCCTACCCTCACCTAATTGCCACCAGCCTCCTATTCCCCACCTTTCTCCAATCACCACCGCTCTCCTATTCCCACCGTCACCTATTCCCCATCTCCTAATCCCCAGCACTCTCCTATTCTCCACCCTCTCCTAATCCCCACCACTCTCCTATTCCCCACCTTCACCTAATCCCAACCACTCTCCCCGAAACCCCACGACTCTACTATTCCCACCCACACCTCATCCCCGTCACTCTCCCCGAAACCCCCAACACTGTCCTATTCCCACCCCTCCCCTAAACATCACCACTCTCCTATTCCAACACTCACCTAATACCCACCTCTTTCCTATTCACCACCTTCCCCTAATCACCACCACTCTCAGATTCCCCACTTTCCCCTAATCCGAACCACTCTCCTAATCCCAACCATCCCCCTAATCCCCACCACTCTCCTATTCCCACTCTCCCCGAAACCCCACCACTCTCCTATTCCCACCCTCACCTAATCCCCACCAATCTCCCCGAAACCTTTACACTCTCCTATTCCATTCCTCCCCTGATCCCCACCACTCTCCCCAAAACCCCACCAGTCTCCTATTCCCACCCTCACCTAATCCCCAACACTCTCCTATTCCCCATTTTACCCTAATCCCCCCAACAATCTGCTATTCCCATCCTCACCTAATACCCACCACTTTCCTATTCCCCATCTTCCCCTAATCCCCACCACTCCCCTAATCCCCCATTTTCCCCTAATCCCCACCGCTCTATTCCCACCCTCACCTAATCCACACCACTCTCCTATTCCCCACCATCTCCTAATTCTGACAACTCTCCTATTCCCACCCTCCCCTAATCCCCACCACTTTCCTATTCCCACACTCACCTAAAACCCAGCACTCTCCCCGAAACCCCTCTACTCTACTATTCCCACCCTCACCTAATCCCCACCACTCTCCTATCCCCAGTCTCCCCAAAACACCACCACTCTCCTATTCCCCACCTTCCCCAAATTCCCACCACTCTCCTATTCCCATCCTCCCCAAAACCCCACCACTCTGCTGTTCCCACCCTCACTCAAACCCGCCCACTCTCCCGAAGCCCTACCACTGTCCTATTCCCCACTTTCCCCTAATTCCCACCGCTCTCCTATTCCCACTCTCACCTAATCGCGACCACTCTCCTATTCCCCATTCTCCCCTAATCCCCACCGCCCTTCTAATCCCACCCTCACCTAATATCCACAACTTTTCCTATTCACCACCTTCCCCTAATCACCACCACTCTCCTGTTCCCCACCTTCCCCTAATCCCCACCGCTCTCCTATTCCTACCCTCACCTAATTGCCACCAGCCTCCTATTCCCCCAAATTTCTCCAATCACCACCGCTCTCCTATTCCCACCGTCACCTATTCCCCATCTCCTAATCCCCAGCACTCTCCTATTCTCCACCCTCTCCTAATCCCCA
The DNA here is from genome assembly GCF_030028105.1 of Mobula birostris. Lineage (NCBI taxonomy): Eukaryota > Metazoa > Chordata > Chondrichthyes > Myliobatiformes > Myliobatidae > Mobula > Mobula birostris. Next base: position 37,087,140 of record NC_092380.1, on the reverse strand, counting down.
CCACTCTCCTATTCCCACCCTCACCTAATCCCAACCACTCTCCCCGAAACTCACGACTCTACTATTCCCACCCACACCTAATCCCCGTCACTCTCCCCGAAACCCCAACACTGTCCTATTCCCACCCTCCCCTAAAGCATCACCACTCTCCTATTCCAACACTCACCTAATACCCACCTCTTTCCTATTCACCACCTTCCCCTAATCACCACCACTCTCAGATTCCCCACTTTCCCCTAATCCGAACCACTCTCCTAATCCCAACCATCCCCTAATCCCCACCACTCTCCTATTCCCACTCTCCCCGAAAACCCCCACCACTCTCCCATTCCCACCCTCACCTAATCCCCCACCAATCTCCCCGAAACCTTTACACTCTCCTATTCCCATCCTCCCCTGATCCCCACCACTCTCCCCAAAACCCCACCAGTCTCCTATTCCCACCCTCACCTAATCCCCAACACTCTCCTATTCCCCATTTTACCCTAATCCCCAACACTCTGCTATTCCCATCCTCACCTAATACCCACCACTTTCCTATTCCCCATCTTCCCCTAATTACCACCACTCTCCTAATCTCCATTTTCCCCTAATCCCCCACCGCTCTATTCCCACCCTCACCTAATCCCCACCACTCTCCTATTCCCCACCTTCTCTTAATTCCGACAACTCTCCTATTCCCACCCTCCCCTAATCCCACCACTCTCCCCGAAACCCCCACCACTGTCCTATTTCAACCCTCACCTAATCCCCAGCACACTTCCCGAAACCCCACCACTCTACTATTCTCACCCTCACCTAATCCACCACTCTCCTATCCCCAGTCTCCCCAAAAACACCACCACTCTCCTATTCCTCACCTTCTCCTAATCCCCACCACTCTCCTATTCCCACCCCTCCCCAAAACCCCACCACTCTGCTATTCCCACCACCACCCAAACCCCACCACTCTCCCCGAAGTCCCACCACTGTCCTATTCCCCACCTTTCCCTAATTCCCACCGCTCTCCTATTCCCACCCTCACCTAATCGCGACCACTCTCCTATTCCCCATTCTCCCCTAATCCCCACCACTCTTCTATTCCACCCTCACCTAATATCCCACAACTTTCCTATTCACCACCTTCCCCTAATCACCACCACTCTCCTGTTCCCCAACTTCCCCTAATCGCCACCGCTCTCCTATTCCGACCGTCACCTAATCCCCACCCTCCCCTAATCCCCAGCACTCTCCTATTCTCCACACTCTCCTAATCCCCACCACTCTCCTATTCCCCACCTTCGCCTAATTCCCACAACTCTGCTATTCCCACCCTCCCCTAATCCCCACCTCTGCCCGAAACCCCACCACTTTCCTATTCCCACCCTCCACCTAATTCCCAACATTCTCCCCAAAACCCCACCACTCTACAATTCTCACCCAGCCCTAATTCCCACAACTCTCCCCAAAACCCCACCACTATCCTATTCCCACCCTCCCCCTAATCACCACCGCTCTCCTATTCCCACCGTCACCTATCCCCATCTCCTAATCACCACCACTCTCCTATTCCCCCACCTTACCCCGATCCCCACCACTCTGCTATTCCCACCCGCACCTAATCGCCAACACTCTCCTATTCCCCACCTTGCCCTAATCCTCACCACTCTCCTATTTCCCACCCTCCCCTAATCCCCACCACTCTCCCCGAAACCCCACCAGTCTCCTATTCCCCATTTTACCCTAATCCCCACCACTCTGCTATTCCCATCCTCACCTAATACCCACCACTTTCCTATTCACCACCTTCCCCTAATCACCACCACTCTCAGATTCCCCACCTTCCCCTAATCCCCACCACTCCCCTAATCCCCATTTTCCCCTAATCCCCACCGCTCTATTCCCACCCTCCCCTAATCCCCCACCACTCTCCTATTCCCCACCTTCTCCTAATTCTGACAACTCTTCTATTCCCACACTCCCCTAATCCCCAACACTCTCCCCAAAACCCCACCACTCTACAATTTTCAACCCAGCCCTAATCCCCACAACTCTCCCCAAAACCACACCACTATCCTATTCCGACCCTCACCTAATCCCCACCACTCTCCTATTCGCCACCTTCCCCTAATTCCCCACCAGTCTCCTATTCCCACCCTCACCTAATCCCCACCACTCTCCTATTCCCCATTTTACCCTAATCCCCACCACTCTGCTATTCCCACCCTCACCTAATACCCACCACTTTCCTATTCCCCATCTTCCCCTAATCCCCCACTCTCCTAATCCCCATTTCCCCCTAATCCCCACCGCTCTATTCCCACCCTCACCTAATCCCCACCACTCTCCTATTCCCCATCTTCTCCTAATTCCGACAACTCTCCTATTCCCACCCTCCCCAATCCCCACCACTCTCCCCGAAACCCCACCACTTTCCTATTCCCACCCTCACCTAATCCCCAGCACTCTCCTCAAAACCCCACCACTCTACTATTCTCACCCTCACCTAATCCACCACTCTCCTATCCCCAGTCTCCCCAAAACACCTCCACTCTCCTATTCCCCACCTTCCCCTTATCCCCACCACTCTCCTATTCCCACCCTCACCTAATCGCGACCACTCTCCTATTCCCCATTCTCCCCTAATCCCCACCACTCTTCTATTCCAACCCTCACCTAATATCCACAACTTTCCTATTCACCACCTTCCCCAATCACCACGACTCTCCTGTTCGCCACCTTCCCCTAATCGCCACCGCTCTCCTATTCCGACCGTCATCTAATCCTCACCCTCCCCTAATCCCCAGCACTCTCCTATTCTCCACCCTCTCCTAATCCCCACCACTCTCCTATTCCCCACCTTCTCCTAATTCCCACAACTCTGCTATTCCCACCCTCCCCTAATCCCACCACTCTCCCCGAAACCCCACCACTTTCCTATTCCCACCCTCACCTAATCCCAACATTCTCCCCGAAACCCCACCACTCTACAATTCTCACCCAGCCCTAATCCCCACAACTCTCCCCAAAACCCCACCACTATCCGATTCCCACCCTCCCCTAATCCCCACCTCTCCTATTCCAACCCTCACCTAATACCGACCACTTTCCTATTCACCACCTTCCCCTAATTCGCATAACTCTCCTATTCGCACCCTCCCCTAATCCCCACCACTCTCCCCAAAAACCCCACCACTCTTCTATTCCCACCCTCACCTAATCCCCGTCACTCTCCCTGAATCCCCACAGTGTCCTATTCCCACCCTCCTCTAATCCCCACCACTCTCCTATTCACCACCTTCCCCTAATCACCACCACCTCTCCTATTCCCCACCTTCCCCTAATTCCCACAACTCTCCTATACCCACCTCCCCTACTCCCTACCACTCTCCCCACTCCTATTCCCCACCTTCCCCTAATTCCCACCACTCTCCTATTCCCATCCTCCCCTAATCCCCACCTTTCTCCTGTTCCCATCCTCACCTAATACCCACCACTTTCCTATTCACCACCTTCCCCTAATCACCACCACTCTCCTATTCCCCACCTTACCCTGAACTCCACTGCTCTGCTATTGCCACCCTCACCTAATCGCCAACACTCTCCTATTCCCCACCTTCCCCTAATCCCCACCGCTCCCATATACCCACCTCAGCTAATCCCCACCACTTTCCTAATCACCACCACTCTCCTATTTCCCACCCTCCCCTAATCCCCGCCACTCTCCCCGAAACTCCACCACTCTCCTATTCCCATCCTCCCGATCCCCACCACTCTCCCCCAAAACCCCACCAGTCTCCTATTCCCACCCTCACCTAATCCCCACCACTCTATTACCCATTTTACCCTAATCCCCACCACTCTGCTATTCCCATCCTCACCTAATACCCACCACTTTCCTATTCACCACCTTCCCCTAATCACCACCACTCTCCTAATCCCCATGTTCCCCTAATACTCACCACCCTATACCCACCCTCACCTAATCCCCACCACTCTCCTATTACCCATTTTACCCTAATCCTCACCACTCTGCTATTCCCATCCTCACCTAATACCCACCACTTTCCTATTCACCACCTTCCCCCTAATCACCACCACTCTCAAATTCCCCACCTTCCACTAAGCCCCACCACTCTCCTAATTCCATGTTCCACTAATACCCACCACTCTATACCCACCCTCACCTAATCCCCACCACTCTCCTATTCCCCACCTTCTCCTAATTACGACAACTCTTCTATTCCCACCCTCACCTACTCCCCAGCACTCTCCCCGAAGCCCCACCACTGTCCTATTCCCCACTTTCATTTAATTCCCACCGCTCTCCTATTCCCACCCTCACCTAATCGCGACCACTCTCCTATTCCCCATTCTCCCCTAATCCCCACCACTCTCCTATTCCCACCCTCACCTAAAACCCACCGTTTTCCTATTCACCACCTTCCCCTGATCACCACCACTCTCCTGTTTCCCCACCTTCCCCTAATCCCCACCACTCCCCTAATCCCCATTTTCCCCTAATCCCCACCGCTCTATTCCCACCCTCACCTAATCCACACCACTCTCCTATTCCCCACCATCTCCTAATTCTGACAACTCTCCTATTCCCACCCTCACCTACTCCCCAGCACTCTCCCCGAAGCCCCACCACTGTCCTATTCCCCACCTTCATTTAATTCCCACCGCTCTCCTATTCCCACCCTCACCTAATCGCGACCACTCTCCTATTCCCCATTCTCCCCCTAATCCCCACCACTCTCCTATTCCCACCCTCACCTAAAACCCACCGTTTTCCTATTCACCACCTTTCCCCTGATCACCACCACTCTCCTATTCCCCCACCTTGCCCTAATCGCCACCGCTCTCCTATTCCCACCGTCACCTAATCCCCACCATCCCCTAATCCCCAGCACTCTCCTATTCTCCACCCTCTCCTAATCCCCACCACTCTCCTATTCCCCACCTTCTCCTAATTCCCACAATTCTCCTATTCCCACCCTCACCTAATCCCCCCACCCACTCTCCCCGAAACACCACCACTCTACAATTCTCACCCAGCCCTAATCCCCACAACTCTCCCCAAATACCCACCACTATCCTATTCCCACCCTCACCTAATCCCACCACTCTCCTATTCCCAGTCTCCCCAAAACGCCACCACTCTCCTATTCCTCACCTTCCCCTAATTCCCACAACTCTCCTATTCGCACCCTCCCCTAATCCCCACCAATCTCACCAATATCCCACCACTCTTCTATTGCCACCCTCACCTAATCCCCACCACTCTCCTATTCCAGTCTCCCCAAAACGCCACCACACTCCTATACCCCACCTTCCCCTAATTCCCACAACTCTCTTATTCGCACCCTCCCCTAATCCCCACCAATCTCCACGAAACCTTTACACTCTCCTATTCCCATCCTCTCCAGATCCCCACCACTTTGCCCAAAACCCCACCAGTCTCCTATTCCCACCCTCACCTAATCACCACCACTCTCCCCGAAACTCCACCACTCTCCTATTCCCATCCTCCCGATCCCCACCACTCTCCCCAAAACCCCACCAGTCTCTTATTCCCACCCTCACCTAATGCCCACCACTCTCCTATTCCCCACCTTCTCCTAATTACGACAACTCTTCTATTCCCACCCTCACCTACTCCCCAGCACTCTCCCCGAAGCCCCACCACTGTCCTATTCCCCACCTTCATTTAATTCCCACCACTCTCCTATTCCCACCCTCACCTAATCGCGGACCACTCTCCTATTCCCCATTCTCCCTAATCCCCACCACTCTCCTATTCCCACCCTCACCTAAAACCCACCGATTTCCTATTCACCACCTTCCCCTGATCACCACCTCTCCTGTTCCCCACCTTCCCCTAATCCCCACCGCTCTCCTATTCCTACCCTCACCTAATTGCCACCAGCCTCCTATTCCCCACCTTGCTCTAATCACCACCTCTCTCCTATTCCCACCGTCACCTAATCCCCACCATCCCCTAATCCCCAGCACTCTCCTATTCTCCACCCTCTCCTAATCCCCACCACTCTCCTATTCCCCACCTTCTCCTAATTCCCACAATTCTCCTATTCCCACCCTCACCTAATCCCCACCACTCTCCCCGAAACACCACCACTCTACAATTCTCACCCAGCCCTAATCTCCACAACTCTCCCCCAAATACCCACCACTATCCTATTCCCACCCTCACCTAATCCCCACCACTCTCCTATTCCCAGTCTCCCCAAAACGCCACCACTCTCCTATTCCTCACCTTCCCCTAATTCCCACAACTCTCCTATTCGCACCCTCCCCTAATCCCCACCAATCTCACCAATATCCCACCACTCTTCTATTGCCACCCTCACCTAATCCCCACCACTCTCCTATTCCCAGTCTCCCCAAAACGCCACCACTCTCCTATACCCCACCTTCCCCTAATTCCCACAACTCTCCTATTCGCACCCTCCCCTAATCCCCGCCAATCTCACCAAAACCCCACCACTCTTCTATTGCCACCCTCACCTAATCCCCACCACTCTCCTATTCCCAGTCTCCCCAAAACGCCACCACTCTCCTATACCCCCACCTTCCCCCTAATTCCCACAACTCTCCTATTCGCACCCTCCCCTAATCCCCACCAATCTCCACGAAACCTTTACACTCTCCTATTCCCATCCTCTCCAGATCCCACCACTTTGCCACAAAACCCCACCAGTCTCCTATTCCCACCCTCACCTAATCCCCACCACTCTCCTATTCACCATTTTACCCTAATCCCCACCACTCTGCTATTCCCACCCTCCCCAAAACACCACCACTCTCCTGTTCCCCCACCTTCCCCTAATCCCCACCACTCTGCTATTCCCACCCCCACCCAAACCCCACCACTCTGCCTGAAGTCCCAACACTGTCCTATTCCGCACCTTTCCCTAATTCCCACCGCTCTCCTATTCCCACCCTCACCTAATCGCGACCACTCTCCCCGAAACCCCACCACTTTCCTATTCCCACCCTCACCTAATCCCAACACTCTCCCCGAAACCCCAACACTCTACAATTCTCACCCTCACCTAATCCCCACCGCTCTCCTATTCCCAGTCTCCCCAAAACGCCACCACTCTCCTATTCCTCAACTTCCCCTAATTCCTACAACTCTCCAATTCGCACCCTCCCCTAATCCCCACCACTCTCCCCAAAACCCCACCACTGTCCTATTCCCACCCTCCCCTAATCCCACAACTCTCCTATTCCAACCCTCACCTAATACCCACCACTTTCCTATTCACCACCTTCCCCTAATCACCACCACTCTCAGATTCCCCACCTTCCCCTAATTCCCACCACTCCCCTAATCCCCATTTTCCCCTAATCCCCACCGCTCTATTCCCACCCTCCCCTAATCCCCACCACTCTCCCCGAATCCCCACCACTTTCCTATTCCCACACTCACCTAAAACCCAGCACTCTCCCCGAAACCCCACTACTCTACTATTCCCACCCTCAACTAATCACCACCACTCTTCTATCCCCAGTCTCCCCAAAACACACCACCACTCTCTATTCCCCACCTTCCCCAAATTCCCACCTCTCCTATTCCCATCCTCCCCAAAACCCCACCACTCTGCTATTCCCACCCTCACCCAAACCCCGCCACTCTCCCCGAAGCCCTACCACTGTCCTATTCCCCACTTTCCCCTAATTCCCACCGCTCTCCTATTCCCACTCTCACCTAATCGCGACCACTCTCCTATTCCCCATTCTCCCCTAATCCCCACCGCTCTTCTAATCCCACCCTCACCTAATATCCACAACTTTCCTATTCACCACCTTCCCCCTAATCAACACCACCCTCCTGTTCCCCACCTTCTCCTAATCCCCACCGCTCTCCTATTCCTACCCTCACCTAATTGCCACCAGCCTCCTATTCCCCACCTTTCCCTAATCACCACCGCTCTCCTATTCCCACCGTCACCTATTCCCCATCTCCTAATCCCCAGCACTCTCCTATTCTCCACCCTCTCCTAATCGCCACCACTCTCCTATTCCCACCTTCTCCTAATTCCCACAATTCTCCTATTCCCACCCTCACCTAATCCCCAACACTCTCCCCGAAACCCCACCACTCTACAATTCTCACCCAGCCCTAATCCCCACAACTCTCCCCAAAAACCCACCACTATCCTATTCCCACCCTCACCTAATCCGCACCACTCTCCTATTCCCAGTCTCCCCAAAACGCCACCACTCTCCTATTCCTCACCTTCCCCTAATTCCCACAACTCTCCTATTCGCACCCTCCCCTAATCCCCACCAATCTCACCAATACCCCACCACTCTTCTATTCCCACCCTCACCTAATCCCCACCACTCTCCTATTCCCAGTCTCCCCAAAACGCCACCACTCTCCTATACCCCACCTTCCCCTAATTCCCACAACTCTCCTATTCGCACCCTCCCTTAATCCCCACCAATCTCACCAAATCCCCACCACTCTTCTATTGCCACCCTCACCTAATCCCCACCGCTCTCCTATTCCAAGTCTCCCCAAAACGCCACCACTCTCCTATACCCCACCTTCCCCTAATTCCCACAACTCTCCTATTCGCACCCACCCCTAATCCCCACCAATCTCACCAAAACCCCCACCACTTTTCTATTGCCACTCTCACCTAATCCCCACCACTCTCCTATTCCCAGTCTCCCCAAAACGCCACCACTCTCCTATACCCCACCTTCCCCCTAATTCCCACAACTCTCCTATTCGCACCCTCCCCCTAATCCCCACCAATCTCCACGAAACCTTTACACTCTCCTATTCCCATCCTCTCCAGATCCCCACCACTTTGCCCAAAACCCCACCAGTCTCCTATTCCCACCCTCACCTAATGCCCACCACTCTCCTATTCCCCATTTTACCCTAATCCCCACCACTCTGCTATTCCCACCCTCCCCAAAACACCACCACTCTCCTGTTCCCCACCTTCCCCTAATCCCCACCACTCTGCTATTCCCAACCCCACCCAAACCCCACCACTCTGCCCGAAGTCCCAACACTGTCCTATTCCCCACCTTTCCCTAATTCCCACCGCTCTCCTATTCCCACCCTCACCTAATCGCGACCACTCTATTCCCCATTCTCCCCTAATCCCCACCACTCTTCTATTCCCACCCTCACCTAATATCTACAACTTTCCTATTCACCACCTTCCCCTAATCACCACCACCTCTCCTATTCCCCACCTCCTCCTAATTCCCACAACTCTGCTATTCCCACCCTCCCCTAATCCCCACCACTCTCCCCGAAACCCCACCACTTTCCTATTCCCACCCTCACCTAATCCCCAACACTCTCCCCGAAACCCCAACACTCTACAATTCTCACCCTCACCTAATCCCCACCGCTCTCCTATTCCCAGTCTCCCCAAAACGCCACCACTCTCCTATTCCTCAACTTCCCCTAATTCCTACAACTCTCCAATTCGCACCCTCCCCTAATCCCCACCACTCTCCCCAAAACCCCACCACTGTCATATTCCCACCCTCCCCTAATCCCCACAACTCTCCTATTCCCCACCGTCCCCTAATCCCCACCACTCCCCTAATCCCCATTTTCCCCTAATCCCCACCGCTCTATTCCCACCCTCACCTAATCCACACCACTTTCCTATTCACCACCTTCCCCTAATCACCACCACTCTCAGATTCCCCACCTTCCCCTAATCCCCACCACTCCCCTAATCCCCATTTTCCCCTAATCCCCACCGCTCTATTCCCACCCTCACCTAATCCACACCACTCTCCTATTCCCCACCATCTCCTAATTCTGACAACTCTCCTATTCCCACCCTCCCCTAATCCCCACCACTCTCCCCGAATCCCCACCACTTTCCTATTCCCACACTCACCTAAAACCCAGCACTCTCCCCGAAACCCCACTACTCTACTATTCCCACCCTCAACTAATCACCACCACTCTTCTATCCCCAGTCTCCCCAAAACACCACCACTCTCCTATTCCCCACCTTCCCCAAATTCCCACCTCTCCTATTCCCATCCTCCCCAAAACCCCACCACTCTGCTATTCCCACCCTCACCCAAACCCCGCCACTCTCCCCGAAGCCCTACCACTGTCCTATTCCCCACTTTCCCCTAATTCCCACCGCTCTCCTATTCCCACTCTCACCTAATCGCGACCACTCTCCTATTCCCCATTCTCCCCTAATCCCAACCGCTCTTCTAATCCCACCCTCACCTAATATCCACAACTTTCCTATTCACCACCTTCCCCTAATCAACACCACTCTCCTGTTCCCCACCTTCCCCTAATCCCCACCGCTCTCCTATTCCTACCCTCACCTAATTGCCACCAGCCTCCTATTCCCCACCTTTCCCTAATCACCACCGCTCTCCTATTCCCACCGTCACCTATTCCCCATCTCCTAATCCCCAGCACTCTCCTATTCTCCACCCTCTCCTAATCGCCACCACTCTCCTATTCCCCACCTTCTCCTAATTCCCACAACTCTCCTATTCCCACCTTGCCCTAATCCCCACCACTCTCCCCGAAACCCCACCACTTTCCTATTCCCACCCTCACCTAATCCCAACCACTCTCCCCGAAACCCCACGACTCTACTATTCTCACCTACCCCTAATCCCCATCACTCTCCCCAAAACCCCACCACTCTTCTATTCCCACCCTCACCTAATCCCCGTCACTCTCCCCGAAACCCCAACACTGTCCTATTCCCACCCTCCCCTAAGCATCACCACTCTCCTATTCCAACACTCACCTAATACCCACCACTTTCCTATTCACCACCTTCCCCTAATCACCACCACTCTCAGATTCCCCACTTTCCCCTAATCCCAACCACTCTCCTAATCCCAACCATCCCCTAATCCCCACCACTCTCCTATTCCCACCCTCCCCAAAACCCCACCACTCTGTTGTTCCCACCTCACCTAATCCCCACCACTCTCCTAATCACGACCACTCTCCTATTTTCCACCCTCCCCTAATCCCCACCACTCTCCCCGAAACCCCACCACTCTCCTATTCCCACCCTCACCTAATCCCCACCAATCTCCCCGAAACCTTTACACTCTCCTATTCCCATCCTCCCCTGATCCCCACCACTCTCCCCAAAACCCCACCAGTCTCCTATTCCCACCCTCACCTAATCCCCAACACTCTCCTATTCCCCATTTTACCCTAATCCCCAACACTCTGCTATTCCCATCCTCACCTAATACCCACCACTTTCCTATTCCCCATCTTCCCCTAATCCCCACCACTCTCCTAATCCCCATTATCCCCTAATCCCCACCGCTCTATTCCCACCCTCACCTAATCCCCACCACTCTCCTATTCCCCACCTTCTCCTAATTCCGACAACTCTCCTATTCCCACCCTCCCCTAATCCCCAGCACACTCCCCGAAACCCCACCACTCTACTATTCTCACCCTCACCTAATCCACCACTCTCCTATCCCCAGTCTCCCCAAAACACCACCACTCTCCTATTCCTCACCTTCTCCTAATCCCCACCACTCTCCTATTCCCACCCTCCCCAAAACCCCACCACTCTGCTATTCCCACCACCACCCAAACCCCACCACTCTCCCCGAAGTCCCACCACTGTCCTATTCCCCACCTTTCCCTAATTCCCACCGCTCTCCTATACCCTCACCTAATCGCGACCACTCTCCTATTCCCCATTCTCCCCTAATCCCCACCACTCTTCTATTCCCACCCTCACCTAATATCCACAACTTTCCTATTCACCACCTTCCCCTAATCACCACCACTCTCCTGTTGCCCAACTTCCCCTAATCGCCACCGCTCTCCTATTCCGACCGTCACCTAATCCCCACCCTCCCCTAATCCCCAGCACTCTCCTATTCTCCACACTCTCCTAATCCCCACCACTCTCCTATTCCCCACCTTCGCCTAATTCCCACAACTCTGCTATTCCCACCCTCCCCTAATCCCCACCACTCTCCCCGAAACCCCACCACTTTCCTATTCCCACCCTCCACCTAATTCCCAACATTCTCTCCAAAACCCCACCACTCTACAATTCTCACCCAGCCCTAATTCCCACAACTCTCCCCAAAACCCCACCACTATCCTATTCCCACCCTCCCCTAATCCCCACCACTCTCCTATTCCAACCCGCACCTAATACCCACCACTTTCCTATTCACCACCTTCCCCTAATTCCCACAACTCTCCTATTCGCACCCTCCCTTAATCCCCACCACTCTCCCCAAAACCCCACCACTCTTCTATTCCCACCCTCACCTAATCCCCGTCACTCTCCCCGAAACCCCACCACTGTCCTATTCCCACCCTCCCCTAATCCCCACCACTCTCCTATTCCAACCCTCACCCAATACCCACCACTTTCCATTTCACCACCACTCTCAGATTCCTCACCTTCCCCTAATCCCCACTTCTCTCCTAATCCCCATTTTCCCCTAATCCCCACCGCTCTATTCCCACCCTCCCCTAATCCCCACCACTCTCCCCGAAACCCCACCACTTTCCTATTCCCACCCTCCACCTAATTCCCAACATTCTCCCCAAAACCCCACCACTCTACAATTCTCACCCAGCCCTAATTCCCACAACTCTCCCCAAAACCCCACCACTATCCTATTCCCACCCTCCCCTAATCCCCACCACTCTCCTATTCCAACCCGCACCTAATACCCACCACTTTCCTATTCACCACCTTCCCCTAATTCCCACAACTCTCCTATTCGCACCCTCCCTTAATCCCCACCACTCTCCCCAAAACCCCACCACTCTTCTATTCCCACCCTCACCTAATCCCCGTCACTCTCCACGAAACCCCACCACTGTCCTATTCCCACCCTCCCCTAAACGCCACCACTCTCCTATTCCAACCCTCACCTAATACCCACCACTTACCTATTCACCACCACTCTCAGATTCCTCACCCCCTAATCCCCACTTCTCTCCTAATCCCCATTTTCCCCTAATCCCCACCGCTCTATTCCCACCCTCACCTAATCCCCACCACCCTCCCCGAAACCCCACCACTTTCCTATTCCCACCCTCACCTAATCCCCAGCACTCTCCCCGAAACCCCACCACTGTCATATTCCCACCCTCCCCTAATCCCCACAACTCTCCTATTCCAACCCTCACCTAATACCCACCACTTTCCTATTCACCACCACTCTCAGATTCCCCACCTTCCCCTAATCCCCACCACTCCCCTAATCCCCATTTTCCCCTAATCCCCACCGCTCTATTCCCACCCTCACCTAATCCACACCACTCTCCTATTCCCCACCATCTCCTAATTCTGACAACTCTCCTATTCCCACCCTCCCCTAATCCCCACCACTCTCCCCGAATCCCCACCACTTTCCTATTCCCACACTCACCTAAAACCCAGCACTCTCCCCGAAACCCCACTACTCTACTATTCCCACCCTCAACTAATCACCACCACTCTTCTATCCCCAGTCTCCCCAAAACACCACCACTCTCCTATTCCCCACCTTCCCCAAATTCCCACCTCTCCTATTCCCATCCTCCCCAAAACCCCACCACTCTGCTATTCCCACCCTCACCCAAACCCCGCCACTCTCCCCGAAGCCCTACCACTGTCCTATTCCCCACTTTCCCCTAATTCCCACCGCTCTCCTATTCCCACTCTCACCTAATCGCGACCACTCTCCTATTCCCCATTCTCCCCTAATCCCAACCGCTCTTCTAATCCCACCCTCACCTAATATCCACAACTTTCCTATTCACCACCTTCCCCTAATCAACACCACTCTCCTGTTCCCCACCTTCCCCTAATCCCCACCGCTCTCCTATTCCTACCCTCACCTAATTGCCACCAGCCTCCTATTCCCCACCTTTCCCTAATCACCACCGCTCTCCTATTCCCACCGTCACCTATTCCCCATCTCCTAATCCCCAGCACTCTCCTATTCTCCACCCTCTCCTAATCGCCACCACTCTCCTATTCCCCACCTTCTCCTAATTCCCACAACTCTCCTATTCCCACCTTGCCCTAATCCCCACCACTCTCCCCGAAACCCCACCACTTTCCTATTCCCACCCTCACCTAATCCCAACCACTCTCCCCGAAACCCCACGACTCTACTATTCTCACCTACCCCTAATCCCCATCACTCTCCCCAAAACCCCACCACTCTTCTATTCCCACCCTCACCTAATCCCCGTCACTCTCCCCGAAACCCCAACACTGTCCTATTCCCACCCTCCCCTAAGCATCACCACTCTCCTATTCCAACACTCACCTAATACCCACCACTTTCCTATTCACCACCTTCCCCTAATCACCACCACTCTCAGATTCCCCACTTTCCCCTAATCCCAACCACTCTCCTAATCCCAACCATCCCCTAATCCCCACCACTCTCCTATTCCCACCCTCCCCAAAACCCCACCACTCTGTTGTTCCCACCTCACCTAATCCCCACCACTCTCCTAATCACGACCACTCTCCTATTTTCCACCCTCCCCTAATCCCCACCACTCTCCCCGAAACCCCACCACTCTCCTATTCCCACCCTCACCTAATCCCCACCAATCTCCCCGAAACCTTTACACTCTCCTATTCCCATCCTCCCCTGATCCCCACCACTCTCCCCAAAACCCCACCAGTCTCCTATTCCCACCCTCACCTAATCCCCAACACTCTCCTATTCCCCATTTTACCCTAATCCCCAACACTCTGCTATTCCCATCCTCACCTAATACCCACCACTTTCCTATTCCCCATCTTCCCCTAATCCCCACCACTCTCCTAATCCCCATTTTCCCCTAATCCCCACCGCTCTATTCCCACCCTCACCTAATCCCCACCACTCTCCTATTCCCCACCTTCTCCTAATTCCGACAACTCTCCTATTCCCACCCTCCCCTAATCCCCAGCACACTCCCCGAAACCCCACCACTCTACTATTCTCACCCTCACCTAATCCACCACTCTCCTATCCCCAGTCTCCCCAAAACACCACCACTCTCCTATTCCTCACCTTCTCCTAATCCCCACCACTCTCCTATTCCCACCCTCCCCAAAACCCCACCACTCTGCTATTCCCACCACCACCCAAACCCCACCACTCTCCCCGAAGTCCCACCACTGTCCTATTCCCCACCTTTCCCTAATTCCCACCGCTCTCCTATTCCCTCACCTAATCGCGACCACTCTCCTATTCCCCATTCTCCCCTAATCCCCACCACTCTTCTATTCCCACCCTCACCTAATATCCACAACTTTCCTATTCACCACCTTCCCCTAATCACCACCACTCTCCTGTTGCCCAACTTCCCCTAATCGCCACCGCTCTCCTATTCCGACCGTCACCTAATCCCCACCCTCCCCTAATCCCCAGCACTCTCCTATTCTCCACACTCTCCTAATCCCCACCACTCTCCTATTCCCCACCTTCGCCTAATTCCCACAACTCTGCTATTCCCACCCTCCCCTAATCCCCACCACTCTCCCCGAAACCCCACCACTTTCCTATTCCCACCCTCCACCTAATTCCCAACATTCTCTCCAAAACCCCACCACTCTACAATTCTCACCCAGCCCTAATTCCCACAACTCTCCCCAAAACCCCACCACTATCCTATTCCCACCCTCCCCTAATCCCCACCACTCTCCTATTCCAACCCGCACCTAATACCCACCACTTTCCTATTCACCACCTTCCCCTAATTCCCACAACTCTCCTATTCGCACCCTCCCTTAATCCCCACCACTCTCCCCAAAACCCCACCACTCTTCTATTCCCACCCTCACCTAATCCCCGTCACTCTCCCCGAAACCCCACCACTGTCCTATTCCCACCCTCCCCTAATCCCCACCACTCTCCTATTCCAACCCTCACCCAATACCCACCACTTTCCATTTCACCACCACTCTCAGATTCCTCACCTTCCCCTAATCCCCACTTCTCTCCTAATCCCCATTTTCCCCTAATCCCCACCGCTCTATTCCCACCCTCCCCTAATCCCCACCACTCTCCCCGAAACCCCACCACTTTCCTATTCCCACCCTCCACCTAATTCCCAACATTCTCCCCAAAACCCCACCACTCTACAATTCTCACCCAGCCCTAATTCCCACAACTCTCCCCAAAACCCCACCACTATCCTATTCCCACCCTCCCCTAATCCCCACCACTCTCCTATTCCAACCCGCACCTAATACCCACCACTTTCCTATTCACCACCTTCCCCTAATTCCCACAACTCTCCTATTCGCACCCTCCCTTAATCCCCACCACTCTCCCCAAAACCCCACCACTCTTCTATTCCCACCCTCACCTAATCCCCGTCACTCTCCACGAAACCCCACCACTGTCCTATTCCCACCCTCCCCTAATCCCCACCACTCTCCTATTCCAACCCTCACCTAATACCCACCACTTACCTATTCACCACCACTCTCAGATTCCTCACCCCCTAATCCCCACTTCTCTCCTAATCCCCATTTTCCCCTAATCCCCACCGCTCTATTCCCACCCTCACCTAATCCCCACCACCCTCCCCGAAACCCCACCACTTTCCTATTCCCACCCTCACCTAATCCCCAGCACTCTCCCCGAAACCCCACCACTGTCATATTCCCACCCTCCCCTAATCCCCACAACTCTCCTATTCCAACCCTCACCTAATACCCACCACTTTCCTATTCACCACCACTCTCAGATTCCCCACCTTCCCCTAATCCCCACCACTCCCCTAATCCCCATTTTCCCCTAATCCCCACCGCTCTATTCCCACCCTCACCTAATCCACACCACTCTCCTATTCCCCACCATCTCCTAATTCTGACAACTCTCCTATTCCCACCCTCCCCTAATCCCCACCACTCTCCCCGAATCCCCACCACTTTCCTATTCCCACACTCACCTAAAACCCAGCACTCTCCCCGAAACCCCACTACTCTACTATTCCCACCCTCAACTAATCACCACCACTCTTCTATCCCCAGTCTCCCCAAAACACCACCACTCTCCTATTCCCCACCTTCCCCAAATTCCCACCTCTCCTATTCCCATCCTCCCCAAAACCCCACCACTCTGCTATTCCCACCCTCACCCAAACCCCGCCACTCTCCCCGAAGCCCTACCACTGTCCTATTCCCCACTTTCCCCTAATTCCCACCGCTCTCCTATTCCCACTCTCACCTAATCGCGACCACTCTCCTATTCCCCATTCTCCCCTAATCCCAACCGCTCTTCTAATCCCACCCTCACCTAATATCCACAACTTTCCTATTCACCACCTTCCCCTAATCAACACCACTCTCCTGTTCCCCACCTTCCCCTAATCCCCACCGCTCTCCTATTCCTACCCTCACCTAATTGCCACCAGCCTCCTATTCCCCACCTTTCCCTAATCACCACCGCTCTCCTATTCCCACCGTCACCTATTCCCCATCTCCTAATCCCCAGCACTCTCCTATTCTCCACCCTCTCCTAATCGCCACCACTCTCCTATTCCCCACCTTCTCCTAATTCCCACAACTCTCCTATTCCCACCTTGCCCTAATCCCCACCACTCTCCCCGAAACCCCACCACTTTCCTATTCCCACCCTCACCTAATCCCAACCACTCTCCCCGAAACCCCACGACTCTACTATTCTCACCTACCCCTAATCCCCATCACTCTCCCCAAAACCCCACCACTCTTCTATTCCCACCCTCACCTAATCCCCGTCACTCTCCCCGAAACCCCAACACTGTCCTATTCCCACCCTCCCCTAAGCATCACCACTCTCCTATTCCAACACTCACCTAATACCCACCACTTTCCTATTCACCACCTTCCCCTAATCACCACCACTCTCAGATTCCCCACTTTCCCCTAATCCCAACCACTCTCCTAATCCCAACCATCCCCTAATCCCCACCACTCTCCTATTCCCACCCTCCCCAAAACCCCACCACTCTGTTGTTCCCACCTCACCTAATCCCCACCACTCTCCTAATCACGACCACTCTCCTATTTTCCACCCTCCCCTAATCCCCACCACTCTCCCCGAAACCCCACCACTCTCCTATTCCCACCCTCACCTAATCCCCACCAATCTCCCCGAAACCTTTACACTCTCCTATTCCCATCCTCCCCTGATCCCCACCACTCTCCCCAAAACCCCACCAGTCTCCTATTCCCACCCTCACCTAATCCCCAACACTCTCCTATTCCCCATTTTACCCTAATCCCCAACACTCTGCTATTCCCATCCTCACCTAATACCCACCACTTTCCTATTCCCCATCTTCCCCTAATCCCCACCACTCTCCTAATCCCCATTTTCCCCTAATCCCCACCGCTCTATTCCCACCCTCACCTAATCCCCACCACTCTCCTATTCCCCACCTTCTCCTAATTCCGACAACTCTCCTATTCCCACCCTCCCCTAATCCCCAGCACACTCCCCGAAACCCCACCACTCTACTATTCTCACCCTCACCTAATCCACCACTCTCCTATCCCCAGTCTCCCCAAAACACCACCACTCTCCTATTCCTCACCTTCTCCTAATCCCCACCACTCTCCTATTCCCACCCTCCCCAAAACCCCACCACTCTGCTATTCCCACCACCACCCAAACCCCACCACTCTCCCCGAAGTCCCACCACTGTCCTATTCCCCACCTTTCCCTAATTCCCACCGCTCTCCTATTCCCTCACCTAATCGCGACCACTCTCCTATTCCCCATTCTCCCCTAATCCCCACCACTCTTCTATTCCCACCCTCACCTAATATCCACAACTTTCCTATTCACCACCTTCCCCTAATCACCACCACTCTCCTGTTGCCCAACTTCCCCTAATCGCCACCGCTCTCCTATTCCGACCGTCACCTAATCCCCACCCTCCCCTAATCCCCAGCACTCTCCTATTCTCCACACTCTCCTAATCCCCACCACTCTCCTATTCCCCACCTTCGCCTAATTCCCACAACTCTGCTATTCCCACCCTCCCCTAATCCCCACCACTCTCCCCGAAACCCCACCACTTTCCTATTCCCACCCTCCACCTAATTCCCAACATTCTCCCCAAAACCCCACCACTCTACAATTCTCACCCAGCCCTAATTCCCATAACTCTCCCCAAAACCCCACCACTATCCTATTCCCACCCTCCCCTAATCCCCACCACTCTCCTATTCCAACCCGCACCTAATACCCACCACTTTCCTATTCACCACCTTCCCCTAATTCCCACAACTCTCCTATTCGCACCCTCCCTTAATCCCCACCACTCTCCCCAAAACCCCACCACTCTTCTATTCCCACCCTCACCTAATCCCCGTCACTCTCCCCGAAACCCCACCACTGTCCTATTCCCACCCTCCCCTAATCCCCACCACTCTCCTATTCCAACCCTCACCTAATACCCACCACTTACCTATTCACCACCACTCTCAGATTCCTCACCCCCTAATCCCCACTTCTCTCCTAATCCCCATTTTCCCCTAATCCCCACCGCTCTATTCCCACCCTCACCTAATCCCCACCACCCTCCCCGAAACCCCACCACTTTCCTATTCCCACCCTCACCTAATCCCCAGCACTCTCCCCGAAACCCCACCACTTTCCTATTCCCATCCTCACCTAATCCCCAGCACTCTCCCCGAAACCCCACTACTCTACTATTCCCACCCTCAACTAATCCCCACCACTCTCCTATCCCCAGTCTCCCCAAAACACCACCACTCTGCTATTTCCACCCTCACCCAAACCATGCCACTCTCCCCGAAGCCCCACCACTGTCCTAGTCCCCACCTTCCCCTAATTACCACCGCTCTCCTATTCCCACCCTCACCTAATCGCGACCACTCTCCTATTCCCCATTCTCCCCTAATCCCCACCGCTCTTCTAATCCCACCCTCACCTAATATCCACAACTTTCCTATTCACCACCTTCCCCTAATCACCACCACTCTCCTATTCCTACCCTCACCTAATTGCCACCAGCCTCCTATTCCCCACCTTACCCTAATCACCACCTCTCTCCTATCCCCACCATCCCCTAATCCCCGGCACTCTCCTATTCTCCACCCTCTCCTAATCCCCACCACTCTCCTATTCCCCACCTTCTCCTAATTCCCACAACTCTCCTATTCGCACCCTGCCCTAATCCCCACCACTCGCCCCGAAACCCCACCACTTTCCTATTCCCACCCTCATCTAATCCCCACCACTCTCCCCAAAACCCCACGACTCTATTATTCTCACCCACCCCTAATCCCCACAACTCTCCCCAAAACCCCACCACTCTCCTATTCCCAGTCTCCCCAAAACGCTACCACTCTCCTATTCCCCACCTCCCCTAATTCCCACCACTCTCCCCAAAACCCCACCACTCTTCTATTCCCACCCTCACCTAATCCCCGTCACTCTCCCCGAAACCCCACCACTGTCCTATTCCCACCCTCCCCTAATCCCCACCACTCTCCTATTCCAACCCTCACCTAATACCCACCACTTTCCTATGTACCACCTTCCCCTAATCACCACCACTCTCAGATTTCCCACCTTCCCCTAATCCCCACCACTCTCCTAATCCCCATTGTCCCCTAATCCCCACCGCTATATTCCCACCCTCACCTAATCCCCACCACTCTCCCCGAAACCCCACCACTTTCCTGTTCCCACCCTCACCTAATTCCCAGCATTCTCCCCAAAACACCACCACTCTCCTATTCCCCACCTTCCCCTAATTCCCACCTCTCCTATTCCCACCCTCCCCAAAACCCCACCACTCTGCTATTCCCACCCTCACCCAAACCCCGCCACTCTCTTCGAAGCCCTACGACTGTCCTATTCCCCATCTTCCCCTAATTCCCACCGCTCTCCCATTCCCACCCTCACCTAATCGCGACCACTCTCCTATTCCCCATTCTCCCCTAATCCCCACCTTTCTCCTGTTCCCATCCTCACCTAATACCCACTACTTTCCTAGTCACCACCTTCCCATAATCACCACCACTCTCCTGTTCCCCACCTTCCCCTAATCCCCACCGCTCTCCTATTCCTACCCTCACCTAATTGCCAGCAGCCTCCTATTCCCCACCTTTCCCTAATCACCACCGCTCTCCTATTCCCACCGTCACCTATTCCCCATCTCCTAATCACCACCACTCTCCTATTCCCCACCTTACCCCGATCCCCACCACTCTGCTATTCCCACCCGCACCTAATCGCCAACACTCTCCTATTCCCCACCTTCCCCTAATCCTCACCACTCTCCTATTTCCCACCCTCCCCTAATCCCCACCACTCTCCCCGAAACCCCACCAGTCTCCTATTCCCACCCTCACCTAATCCCCACCACTCTCCTATTCCCCATTTTACCCTAATCCCCACCACTCTGCTATTCCCATCCTCACCTAATACCCACCACTTTCCTATTCACCACCTTCCCCTAATCACCACCACTCTCAGATTCCCCACCTTCCCCTAATCCCCACCACTCTCCTAATCCCCATTTTCCCCTAATCACCTCCGCTCTATTCCCACCCTCACCTAATCCCCACCACTCTCCTATTCCCCACCTTCTCCTAATTCTGACAACTCTCCTATTCCCACACTCCTCTAATCCCCAACACTCTCCCCAAAACCCCACCACTCTATAATTCTCACCCAGCCCTAATCCCCATAACTCTCCACTAATTCCCACCACTCTCCTATTCCGACCCTCACCTAATCCCCACCAATCTCCCCGAAACCTTTACACTCTCCTATTCCCATCCTCCCCTGATCCCCACCACTCTCCCCAAAACCCCACCAGTCTCCTATTCCCACCCTCACCTAATCCCCACCACTCTCCTATTCCCCATTTTACCCTAATCCCCACCACTCTGCTATTCCCACCCTCACCTAATACCCTCCACTTTCCTATTCCCCATCTTCCCCTAATCCCCCACTCTCCTAATCCCCATTTTCCCCTAATCCCCACCGCTCTATTCCCACCCTCACCTAATCCCCACCACTCTCCTATTCCCCACCTTGTCCTAATTCCGACAACTCTCCTATTCCCACCCTCCCCAATCCCCACCACACTCCCCGAAACCCCACCACTTTCCTATTCCCACCCTCACCTAATCCACCACTCTCCTATCCCCAGTCTCCCCAAAACACCACCACTCTCCTATTCCCCACCTTCCCCTAATCCCCACCACTCTCCTATTCCCACCCTCCCCAAAACCCCACCACTCTGCTATTCCCACCACCACCCAAACCCCACCACTCTCCCCGAAGTCCCATCACTGTCCTATTCCCCACCTTTCCCTCATTCTCACCGCTCTCCTATTCCCACCCTCACCTAATCGCGACCACTCTCCTATTCCCCATTCTCCCCTAATCCCCACCACTCTTCTATTCCCACCCTCACCTAATATCCACAACTTTCCTATTCACCACCTTACCCAACCAGCACAACTCTCCTGTTCGCCACCTTCCCCTAATCGCCACCGCTCTCCTATTCCGACCGTCATCTAATCCCCACACTCCCCTAATCCACAGCTCTCCTATTCTCCACCCTCCCCAATCCCCACCACTCTCCCCGAAACCCCACCACTTTCCTATTCCCACCCTCACCTAATCCCCAGCACTCTCCCCGAAACCCCACCACTCTACTATTCTCACCCTCACCTAATCCACCACTCTCCTAACCCCAGTCTCCTCAAAACACCACCACTCTCCTATTCCCCACCTTCCCCTAATCCCCACCACTCTCCTATTGCCACCCTCCCCAAAACCCCACAACTCTTCTATTCCCACCCTCACCTAATCCCCGTCACTCTCCCTGAATCCCCACCAGTGTCCTATTCCCACCCTCCGCTAATCCCCACCACTCTCCTATTCCAACCCTCACCTAATACCCACCACTTTCCTATTCACCACCTTCCCCTAATCACCACCACTCTCAGATTCCCCACCTTCCCCTAATCCCCACCACTCTCCTAATCCCCATTTTCCCCTAATCCCCACCGCTCTATTCCCACCCTCACCTAATCCCCACCACCCTCCCCGAAACCCCACCACTTTCCTATTCCCACCCTCACCTAATCCCCAGCACTCTCCCCGAAACTCCACTACTCTACTATTCCCACTCTCAACTAATCAGCACCACATCCTATCCCCAATCTCCCCAAAACACCACCACTCTCCTATTCCCCACCTTCCCCAAATTCCCACCACTCTCCTATTACCACCCTCCCCAAAACCCCACCACTCTGCTATTTCCACCCTCACCCAAACCCCGCCACTCTCCCCGAAGCCCCACCACTGTCCTAGTCCCCACCTTCCCCTAATTACCACCGCTCTCCTATTCCCACCCTCACCTAATCACCACCTCTCTCCTATTCCCGCCGTCACCTAATCCCTACCATCCCTTAATCCCCAGGACTCTCCTATTCTCCACCCTCTCCTAATCCCCACCACTCTCCTATTCCCCACCTTCTCCTAATTCCCACAACTCTCCTATTCCCACCCTGCCCTAATCCCCATCACTCTCCCCAAAACCCCACCACTTTCCTATTCCCACCCTCAACTAATCCCCACCACTCTCCCCGAAACCCCACGACTCTATTATTCTCACCCACCCCTAATCCCCACAACTCTCCCCAAAACCCCACCACTCTCCTAATGCCACCCTCACCTAATCCCCACCACTGTCCTATTCCCAGTCTCCCAAAAACGCCACCACTCTCCTATTCCAACACCCACCTAATACCCACCACTTTCCTATTCCCCACCTTGCTCTAATCACCACCTCTCTCCTATTCCCGCCGTCACCTAATCCCTACCATCCCCTAATCCCCAGGACTCTCCTATTCTCCACCCTCTCCTAATCCCCACCACTCTCAGATTCCCCACCTTCCCCAATCCCCACCACTCTCCTAATCCCCATTTTCCCCTAATCCCCACCGCTCTACCCACCCTCACCTAATCCCCACCACTCTCCTATTCCCCACCTTCTCCTAATTCCGACAACTCTCTATTCCCACCCTCCCCTAATCCCCAGCACTCTCCCCGAAACCCCACTACTCTACTATTCCCCACCTTCCCCTAATTCCCACCACTCTCCTATTCCCACCCTCCCCAAAACCCCACCACTCTGCTATTCCCACCCTCACCCAAACCCCGCCACTCTCCCCGAAGCCCTACCACTGTCCTATTCCCCACCTTCCCCTAATCCCCACCTTTCTCCTGTTCCCATCCTCACCTAATGCCCACCACTTTCCTATTCACCACCTTCCCCTAATCACCACCACTCTCCTATTCCCCACCTTCCCCAAATTCCCACAACTCTCCTATACCCACCCTCCCCTAATCCCTACCACTCTCCCCACTCCTATTCCCCACCTTCCCCTAATTCCCACCACTCTCCTATTCCCATCCTCCCCTACTCCCCACCTTTCTCCTGTTCCCATCCTCACCTAATACCCACCACTTTCCTATTCACCACCTTCCCCTAATCACCACCACTCTCCTATTCCCCACCTTATCCTGAACTCCACTGCTCTGCTATTGCCACCCTCACCTAATCGCCAACACTCTCCTATTCCCCACCTTCCCCTAATCCCCACCGCTCCCATATACCCACCTCAGCTAATCCCCACCACTTTCCTAATCACCACCACTCTCCTATTTCCCACCCTCCCCTAATCCCCGCCACTCTCCCCGAAATTCCACCACTCTCCTATTCCCATCCTCCCGATCCCCACCACTCTCCCCAAAACCCCACCAGTCTCCTATTCCCACCCTCACCTAATCCCCACCACTCTCCTATTACCCATTTCACCCTAATCCTCACCACTCTGCTATTCCCATCCTCACCTAATACCCACCACTTTCCTATTCACCACCTTCCCCTAATCACCACCACTCTCCTAATCCCCATGTTCCCCTAATACTCACCACCCTATACCCACCCTCACCTAATCCCCACCACTCTCCTATTCCCCACCTTCTCCTAATTCCGACAACTCTTCTATTCCCACCCTCACCTACTCCCC